>NC_056729.1:345455395-345491621 GCF_019279795.1 Protopterus annectens
TTTAACGAATGTCGGAGAAAGTTAATAACGGTCTTGCCTGTGGATAACAGATTCCACACTGTGATTTTCACTCCCATTTCATTACTTCTTTGGGCCTTGAGCACGATGTACCAAAGTGTGTTCTGTGTTACGCCATAGAGCTAGGATCTTGTTCAAGTATTTCAGAGTTTGGCCCAAGTTTGTCGATATGGCGTCGTCTTGTCTCCCAACTTCTGATTTTCCGAATAAGCACAAGGATAAGGACTGCGACAGGCTTGGGGTCAAATTAGACGACAACGTCCCTGTAAAGTTGGTTGTCGGCCCAGCGGTAGTCAGTGAGGCGCTTTCTTTGTCCCTGCACTTCACGTATGTTCAGCAGTAGATGTCTGCGGAGACCTTTTCTGAGTCCTCCATACCGCAGGCTTCCACTTAGTCCTCTGAACCTCTGCCAGTTGCCGCCTCTGATGGATCCAGAGCCGCTAAGCAGGCGCCGGCTACTGAGGCCTCTTTTCTCCGCCCAGAGACCAGATCCAGACCGACTACCTTGATTCCGACATCTGCGGTGGCTAGGCCTTCTGAGTCCCTCTGCCTTTCTAGCAGGCCGTCCAGCCGAAAATCTACTCCAAAGCAGGTGCCAGCCTCCCCTAAAATGCCTCAAGCTCAGATGGTTAAAATGGCTAGTGATCTCTTGACACTTAACAAGGGCTCTCGGCCACCTCCTCCTAAGAGGATTAGAGATTTGTCCCCAGAAGTTTTGTCTGCCTCAGACTCTGAGGTTTCCAGCAACTCTGCTGATAGAGGGGAAACCTCTCAACTTTTTTCTGGTTTTGAGGATTTTGATGCAGAAAACTCCATCCCTTCTGCCTCCCCTCCAGAAGCTTTTTCTTTTGGAGATGCTCGGAATAATCTTGGAGCATTTCAAATGGGAAAGTCAGGACTACCCTCCGTCTAAGAAACGGATTAAGGAATTCTTGGATTTGCCACAGCACAAGTCTTTGGCTATCTCTTTGGTTTTGCAAGTTGATGTTTTCATGGAAAATTCTTTGACTCCTACTTTTGTTCCTCCTGCTCCCAGAAAGCCTGACCAGTATTGTAGAGTTCCTGATTTTCATCCGTTCCTTTTCAAGAATCCTACTGCTGATTCAGAGATTATTTCTCGGGGCCCTAAGGGTGTTAAAGCCACAGTTGCTAAAAATCCTGTTCCTACTGACAGGGAATCTGGAGCCTTGGATAGATGGGGTAAAATGTCTATACTTCTTCCACCCTATTAGGTCTAATTGTCTTTTTCATATGCTTAAGTATCAGCAGCATACTTTGGAGGCTATTAAGGCTAAAATTGCTGGTGTTCCTTCCCTGATGGAAAGTAAGGACATGCAAGATTTGCTGAATTCTGCCACTGTTGTCACTACACATTCTCTATGTTGTGGTCTCAACTTTGGAGGCTTCTTGCAGGGCAGCAGCCACTGGATGTTCTTGTTTCACTGTTGCAGTCATTACATTTGGGTAATCTGCTGGCAGGTTGCCCTCAGTCGGCTTGAAATCCAAAGTCTTGGGTCCTGCATCAGTTGCCGTCTCCTCTTCCATGACGTCAGGTCATCAGGGGTATAAAACATGCAGCTGACGCCATTTTCTTTAGTCTTTCTTGCCATGCAGTGCCCGAAGCAGAAGCATTTCGCAAGTGCCGGTCAGAAGACTACTGAAATATTTGCGTTTGAGTTTCAGAACCGAAGTCTTCACTAAAGCTAAGTACCCCGTTGGGGAAACTTTTTTTTCCTTGCTTTTTACCGATGTCATAAAAAGTTAATTGCATTACTTGTGGGAAGCAAATACCTCATAAGGATTTCCATTTTATACTGTATTCCTTGCCTGAGCCCTGATCACAACGTGCCTGTCTGTCTGTTTTGTGCTAGATTTAACCAACACACTATTAAACGTCGGTATATCTTTGCATGTAAGTATTTTGGAAACTGATTGATTTAACTACCCAGAAATGTCATTGGATAGCAGTCCGACTACCGGAGTACATAAAAAAATGCAAAGAAAAGGACAGAGAAAGGCAGTCGAGATCCAAAACCACCGACGAAGCTTCTCCTAAGTTAGTTGCTGGTTCGTCAGTACTCAGTGGGGCGCTTTCACAGCCCCTGATACCCACTACCTTCTAGTCGCAGGCCTCTACCAACACCCATGTGGAGTCCGGCATGCCGCAAGAAACTTATGATATTGGACTGACGGATGTATCTCCCTTGGATGGGTCCAGAGCCGCTGAGCAGGCACTGCCTTCTGAGGGTGTATTCAGACCTCAACATTTTTATATCAAACTGACGAAAACTGCAAAACCAAAGGCAAAGACGCCTTCTAAAACTAAAAAAAGATGCCTGAACCACGAGTACAGGCCTCTATGCCTAAAAAACAGATTATCAAAATGGCTGAAGACCTTATTACCTTGATCAGGGATACCCATCCCCCTCCAGATAAGAGTCCTAGGCAAGACCCTGACTATGAATCTTCAGATCAGGTTTCTATTTCTTCTGATTCCTCTTCTGATCAGGAATTATCTTTACCTCCCTATGAGGATTCTGATGCTGAGGAGTCTATTCCATCTGCAACTCCTCCTGAGGATTATTCATTTTGGAGAAACCTTGCATACTTTGAGGGAGCATTTTCACTGGAAGAGTCAAGACTTCTCAGAATCAAAAAAGAAGTTCCGGGATTTCCTTCTCCTTCGGCACAAGCCTTTAGCCATTCCCCCTGATGTCCTTCAAGGATGCATCTGCAGTCCTTACAAATGGGTTGTCCTGTCGTCAGGCAGCCCTTCGGTCGGCCGGATTCCAAAGACTGGGTCTGGCTTCGGCTGGTGTTGCACTTCACCCGACATCATAGCTGCAGTTACTCGGGTATAAAGGCATCAGCCGACGCCATCTTCCTCAGTCTTTCTTGCCGCGTGGCGCCCGAAGCAGAAGCTGTTCGCAAGTGCCGGTCGGTCAGATCCAGAGATTACTACTACCGAATACTACTTCGAAGACTTCTAAAAAGCTAAGTACCCCGTTGGGGACCCTTTCTTGCCTCAGCCGATGTCAGAGAAAGTTAATAACTGTTTATCCTGTGTGAAACAAATACCTCATAAAGATTTCCACTCCTACTGTATACATTGCTTAGGCCCAGACCACGACGTAGCAGCTTGTCTAGCCTGCTCTTCTTTAACCGACGGACGCCAGACGCCGGTCAGAGTTTGCTGAACAAATTTTCGCTCTGATTTTGCCTACATTATGCCGCCGGATCCTCCGACAGCGCAAATTTCCAAAAGCGAAAGAAAAGGACCGACACTCAAGCGGTCCGGTCTCGGCGAAACCGCATTAAGCAAAACGCGAGTGTCTCGGTTTCGGCGAAACCGAGCAAGCGGTTCTTTCTCCAGCTGAAACCATGCCTTCTACCGAGGCCTCTTCTAACCTGGTAGAATCTGCTTCTGAAAATCAGCCTTCTGTTGCGGTTTCCCAGGATTTATCAGACACAATTCCCCTGGATATTTCATCCCCTGCACGTGGAGCTGCTAGGCCTCCTGCAGCCATGTCTATTAAGGCCTTTGCCAGGGCTAAAGCAGCCAAAGCTTCAAAATCTGTGCCTGCCAAACCCCACCCCCCCCACACACACACAGGCCCAGCACTAGCTCTCTTATGCTATCTTTGGCTGAGGATTTAATTTCTTTAATTCGTGGTTCCCAGCCCCATCCAGACAGGTCCTCTCTCCCTCCTCCAGAAAAGAGACCTAGAGCAGAGCCCCCTGAACCAGTATCTGATGAATCAGAACATTCAGAACTTCCTGAGGCTCCTTATTCTCCTTACGAAGACTCTGATGCTGAAGAGTCCATTCCTTCAGCCTCTCCACCTGAGGAATTTTCCTTTGGGGAAACATTGCATGCTATGAGGGAACAATTTCAGTGGCAGGGCCAAGATTTTTCAGACTCCAGAAAAAGGCTTAGAACCTTTCTACATTTGCCACAACATAGGCCTTTGGCTATACCTCCAGTTCTTTCTGTTGTAGATGATGCATTTAATGATGCTTACACTGCTCCTGATTCTTTACCTCCAGCTCCTGCTAAGCCCGATAGGTTCTACAGGGTCCCGGACACTCACCATCATTTATACAAGGCTCCCTTTGCAGATCCAGAGACCATCGCCCAGGGCCCTAAAGCTGTAGCTGCTACTTCTACTAAAAACCCCCTCTGAAAGGGAATCCAGGTCCTTAGAGAGATGGGGTAAAAAAGTTTACACTTCTGCTACCTTGTCAGCTAGGGCTTTGAACTGCCAATTTCATATGATTCAATATCAAGAGTTTATGCTTGACCAGTTAACTAAAAAGCTTTCCTCTGAAGAATCTTTAGATAAGAAATATGTTCAGGAAATGGTACATAACATACAGCAGGTTAGTAACCATTCTTTAAAATGCGGCTATGATGCACTGGAGGCTTCCTTTAGATCAGCCATGACTGGCACAGTTATCAGGAGACATGCATGGTTGAAAGAACAGGCATTACCAGACCATGTCAAATCAAAGCTTTTGGATGCACCCATGGACAAGGTCAATTTATTTGGTTCCTCTGCTCAGCAGGTGCTAAAAAAGATGGAAGAGAAGGCAAAATCTGTACAAACGGTGAAAGATTTTTTACAGGTTCAACCTCCAAGGTTTAGCAGGAACTGGCCCTCCAAAATTGGTCCTTTCCAGACTCCTCTAAGGCCCAGAGAGGCAGGAATAGGCGCTCAAGAGGCAGAAACCAATCCAGGGGTGCCTACAGGGGCCAATGGCAAGGTAACAACCAGCGAGGCACAGACGCAGCCACCACCACTACAACAACTCAATCACAGTGACTTGACAGTGGCACCGCCTACCAGGGAACAACTAGAAGCACCCTTAGGCGGAAAACTAACATTATTCTCAAAAAACTGGCACTGCATAACAAGGGAAAAATGGATTTTGCAAACTATAGACCAAGGTTACAGGTTCCATTTCCATACTCTACCAGGGAAGAGAGGAATGCCAAATCTTCCACCTTCTCAAAGGACAGAAGCTCTAAAACAAATATCTCAGCTATTAAGAATGAGAGCTGTGGAAAGGGTACCACCTACGGAGCAAGGAAAGGGATTTTACTCCAGACTCTTCCTGGTACCAAGAAAAGAAAACAAATGGAGACCCATTCTAGACCTGTCCGCTTTAAACACATTCCTTATTGTTCCAAAATTCAAAATGCTGACCCTACAGCAGCTTCTTCCCATGCTGGGCAAGGAGTCTTGGCTGGTAACTCTAGATCTCAAGGAGGCATACCTGCACGTCCCCATAAGACCAATTTGCAGAAGATACCTCAGATTTCTTGCAGGATCAGAGCATTATCAATTTTCAGCATTGCCCTTTGGCTTATCTACTGCACCCAGAGTGTTCACAAAATGCCTGGCATCAGTAATTGCTCATTGCAGGCTTCAGGGAATCCAAATTTATCCCTACCTGGACGGCTGCCTGATACAAGCGGACAACAAAAGCAAACTAGCAGAAGACTTACAAAGAGTCATTTACCTGCTGCAAGCCTTGGGATATACAGTCAATATAAAAGTCAAGGCTGATTCCATCCCAAAGAATAACCTTTCTGGGTGCAGAGCTGGACACATCAAAACAAATGGCATTCCTAACTGCAGAAAAGAAAGAACAACTACCTCTCTACTTCTTGGCATTAACAAAGCAGAACCACCTAACTGCAAGAAAAGTACTGCAAGCTCTAGGCTTCATGGCATCCTGCATAATTCTGGTCCCTCATGCCAGGCTGCATATGAGAAAGCTGCAGTGGTACCTAAGGAATTTGTGGTCCCAGCACAAGCACAGCCTAGAAACCAAAATTCCAATAATCCCATGCCTGAAACAAGAGATGTCCTTCATGGATGCATCTGCAGTCATAACAACTGGGTTGTCCTGTCGTCAGGCAGCCCTTCAGTCGGCCGGATTCCAAAGTCCGGGTCCGGCTTCGGCTGATGTCGCACTTCACCCGACGTCATCTCTGTTGGTCTTCGGGTATAAAGGCATCAGCCGGCGCCATTTTCCTCAGTCTTTCTTGCCGTGGCGCCCAAGCAGAAGCTGTTCGCAGTGCCGGTCGGTCGGATCCAGAGATTACTTCTACCGAATACTACTTCAAGACTTCTAAAGCTAAGTACCCGTTGGGGACTCTTTCTTGCCTCAGCCGATGTCAGAAAAAGTTAATAATTGTTTAACCTGTGGGAAACAAATACCTCATAAAGATTTCCACTCTTATTGTCTGCCTTGTTTAGGCCCAGCCCACGACGTAGCAGCCTGTTCGCCTGTGCTTCTTTCAACCGGCAACGCTTAGGCGCCGGTCGGAGTTTGCAGAACAGTTTTTCGGTTCTGATTTTGCGACATTATGCCGTCGGATCCTCCGACTACCCAATCTGCCAAAAAACGCAAAGATAAAGACCGACACTCGCGGTCCGCGGTTTCGGCCGAAACCATGGTTAAGCAAACCGCGAGTGTCGCGGTTTCTGCCGGAACCCGGAAAACTGATCAAAGTACAGCTGAATCTATCTCTACAACTGAGGCCCCTGCTACCACTCTTGAATCGGCCTCAGAAATTTTATCCACTACGGTGGTTGCCACTGACTTATCAGACACCATTCCCTTGGATGTCTCTACCCCAGCACGTGGTGCTGCTAGGCCTCCAGCAGCCATGCCCATTAAGGCCTTCCCTAGGGCTAAAGCAGCCAAGACTACTAAAACAGTGCCTGTTAAACCACCTCCAACCAGGCCCTCTTCTAGTTCTCAAATGCTTACTCTGGCAGAAGATTTAATTTCATTAATTAGAGGATCTCAATCTCACCCAGACAGGGCCTCTCAGCCCCCAGAGAAGAGACCTAGGGCAGAGCCCCCTGAGCCAGTGTCCTCTGATGATTCTGCCGATGAATCAGACATAACTGACCAGCCAGAGGCTCCCTTCTCCAATTTTGAAGATTCTGATGCTGAAGAATCCATTCCAGCTGCTTCCCCACCAGAAGAATTCTCCTTTGGAGAAACCTTACATGCCATGCGAGAGCAGTTCCAATGGCAGCAACAGGATTTTTCAGACCCCAGAAAAAGACTTAGGACCTTTCTGCACCTTTCACAGCACAGGCCCTTAGCTATACCTCCTGTTCTCTCTGTGGTGGATGATGCTTTCAATGATGTCTGCTCCGCTCCAGATTCTTTACCCCCAGCCCCTGCCAAACCAGACAGATTTTACAGGGTGCCAGATACTCATCACCACCTTTACAAGGCCCCACTTGCAGACCCCGAAACTATATCCCAGGGTCCCAAGGCAGTAGCCGCGACCATAGCTTAAAACCCTATTCCTTCAGAAAGGGAAGCAAGGTCATTAGACAGATGGGGTAAAAAGGTTTACACTTCAGCTACTCTCTCAGCTAGAGCTTTAAACTGTCAGTTTCACATGATTCAATACCAAGAGTTTATGCTTGATCAGTTAACTAAAAAACTAACCACTGATGAATCTCTTGATAAGAAATATGTATTAGAAATGGTAAATAACATACAACAGGTTAGTAACCATTCCTTAAAATGTGGCTATGATGCACTGGAGGCTTCATTTAGATCAGCCATGACTGGCACAGTGATAAGAAGGCATGCATGGCTAAAGGAGCAAGCTTTACCGGATCATGTTAAAGCTAAGTTGCTAGATGCTCCTATGGATAAGACAAGTTTGTTTGGTACACCTGCCCAGCAGGTTATGAAGAAAATGGAAGAAAAGGCAAAATCTGTTCAAACGGTTAAAGATTTCTTGCAGGTTCAACCCCAAGGTTTAGCAGGAACTGGCCTGCCAAAATTGGTCCTTTCCTGACTCCACAAGATCTCAAAGGGGCAGGAATAGGCGTTCCAGAGGCAGAAACCAATCCAGAGGAGGTGCCTACAGAGGACGACAGTGGCAAGGTAACAACAGAGGCACAGACACAACCACTGCCACTACATCAACACAACCACAGTGACTTAACCTAAATCCGCCTACCAGGGAACAAATAGCAGCTCCTCTAGGCGGAAAGTTAACCTTATTTTCAAAGAACTGGCACTATATAACAAAAGACAAGTGGATTTTACAAACCATAGATCAAGGTTACTGGTTCCACTTCCACACTTTACCAGTCAAAAGAGGAATGCCAAATCTACCTCCAAATCAAAAAACAGAGGCTCTACAACAGATAATGGAGTTGGCAAACATGAGAGCTGTGGAAAGAGTGCCAACAGCAGAGCAAGGAAAGGGGTTCTACTCCAGACTATTCCTAGTTCCAAGAAAGGAAAAAAGTTGGAGACCAATTCTCGACCTGTCCACCTTAAATACATACATCATTGTCCCAAAATTCAAAATGCTGACCCTACAGCAACTTCTTCCCATGCTGGGCAAGGAGTGTTGGCTGGTAACTCTAGATCTCAAGGAGGCATACCTGCACGTCCCCATTCGACCAATCTGCAGAAGATACCTCAGATTTCTTGCAGGATCAGAGCACTATCAATTCTCAGCATTGCCCTTTGGCTTATCTACTGTGCCCAGAGTATTCACAAAATGCCTGGCATCAGTAATCGCCATTGCAGACTACAGGAATTCAAATTTACCCATACCTGGACGACTGCCTGCTACAAGGGGACAACAAAAGCAAGCTGACAACAGATTTACAAAGGGTCATTTACTTGCTACAAGCACTGGGATACACAGTCAATTTACAAAAGTCAAGGCTGATACCATCCCAAACAAGGACATTCTTGGGCGCGGAATTGGACACAGTAAAACAAATGGCATTCCTAACTACAGAAAACCAAAAAGAACTCCCTCTTTACTTCTTGGCACTAACAAAACTGAACAAGTTAACAGCAAGAAAAGTACTGCAGGCCTTGGGCTTCATGGCATCATGCATAATCTTGGTCCCATTTGCCAGACTACATATGAGAAAACTACAGTGGTACCTAAAGAATCTATGGTCCCAACACAGAGACAGCCTAGAAACAGAAATCCCACTAATTCCATGCTTAAAACAGGAGTTCCTATGGTGGGCTCAGGCATGCCAGTCAAACCCAGGCCTACCCTTTCGCAGATGTCAAGCAAGCCAGACCATCACAACAGACGCCTCAGACCTAGGATGGGGGGCCCACATGCTGGACAAATGCGTGCAAGGATTGTGGACACAGGATCAACTTCACCTGCACATCAACCTAAAAGAAATGCTGGCAGTAAAACTGGCAATCCAAAAGTTCAGACCATTTCTCAAAGAGGGCCAGTTGATGATAAGGACAGACAACACCACAGTCATGTGGTACATCAACAAACAGGGAGGCACTCATTCATACCCCCTATGCAGAATGACCTTGGAGCTGTGGACCCTGGCACTCAGCTACAACATCCAGTTACAGGCAATATTTGTACCGGGAAAAGAAAATACTCTAGCAGACATATTAAGCAGAACCACATCGGATGCCCACGAATGGAAGCTGCACCGGACATCTTCAAGACCATCTCAAAGAAATGGGGAATGCCTCAGATAGATCTATTCGCATCACCTCTCAATCACCAGCTCAAAAAAATTCTGCACAAGGACATTCCACCCACTAGCATGGAAAGTGGATTCGCTCTCCTTCAGCTGGAAAGGCCTAACAGCATATGCATTCCCACCTCTCCCCTTGATACACAAAGTACTACTAAAAATCAAGGAAGAACGTCCAAGGATAATCCTGATAGCTCCAAACTGGCCAAGACAACACTGGTACCCACTGCTGAGGAGCATGTCTCTGAACAATATGTGGCCAATACCCCTGATGCCTTTGATGTTAACTCAGAACAACTACAGCATCATACATCCAAACCTAAAAACGTTGCAACTGACTGCATGGAACATCACATAAGGGCACTATCCCATGTGGAGGATGTACCTCTTGTAAATGGATATCGAAAGATACGATTTTTTTACATCCTGAGCTAAAACAGGAAGTTGTCATCAAATGCTCAGCAAATTGTGAAGATACTAACATTATTTATTTAGCTACTTGTGGGTCATGCCCTGCATTTTATGTGGGCATGACAACTAGGAGGCTAAGGGACAGGATACAAGAACATCTGTATGCCATAAAGAAGAAAGATAGCAAGAATGCACTTTTTAAACATATTTCTGAATATCCAGATCATACTTTTGTTTTCAAAGTATTACGGAAAAGGGTGCCCAATATAAGAAAAGGTGACAACTTCAATGACTTGGAACATTTAGAGCTTGAGTGGATATTTAGAATTAGAGCACATAAGTACCCTGGTCTCAATAGCTATGTTAGTATTAGATCACACTTAAAAAATAGGAAATATCATTAAATAGGTATACCCCATAGTGTCCCAAATTGTATTCTTGATTAAAAGAGAAGTATCATTAGGATGTTAATACCATCCCCTCTACTATATATCCTTTAAGTAATATTGAAATGACCAATTATTTTCATTTTAAGGAATATATATTGGGAAGGAATGAACCTCTCCGTATTCCATCATATCACTGTATTTGTAAGGTCTATCTTAGTATGATTTTTGGTTTCAAACTCCTATACAAAATATGTCCCAGAGATGTTTTTTATGAAATGTTTCTTTACTTAATATATATTACTTTGTTACAATATGAAGAATCTATCACTTTTATAGGATATGATTTCTTCAGTATAATATGATATATGAGGTTTTTGAAATAATGTTATCCTCTGCCCTATCAAATGTGCTTTTTTATTTATATATAGTTTTTTATATATAGTTTTTTTTATACATAGTGTTTATGGTATAGTTTTCTTCTGGTCTTATAGATAGTTTTTTAAACTTAAATATACAACTAAATACACTATATATATTTTTATCATGGACCAGCCACATAATTACTGGCACTTTTGGCGTCTATATACAACACATTCATGCATTTGCACTTTTATTTGTTTTAAATAATTTTTTATACTCAAGATATTTTCTGTTATATATAATAATAATATCATATTCATTTCTTATATATTTATTTATTTATATACATGTATACTTTCATATATTCATAATATTTGTACTTTTATTGTGTGTTATCTAACACATATATATGGAACAGATATTAATTTATAAACATTATTCTGTCATAGTTTTACACACAGTTATAGTTATGTTAGTTAGTATTTAGACAATATATTTCTAAAAAATATTTTGATCATTTAGATTCTGTAATGCTCATAAAGCAATAAATTGTTTTTAGTAAAAGGTACTAGGCACAGACGCTCCATAACATAGACTTATACTTTAAGTATCTTGACTAGCTCGTGGTGATTGTATTATGAATCTGATTCCATACATTTACAACATTGACTATTATTATGATCAGTAGACCACGATACATGAAGCTGTTAGCTAAGCCAACATAGTCGCCAATGTATACATCATATTTCATTTTTTAAATGTTGGCGATTAGTGAATTATATTGCAAGAATGAATATTGTGTTTTTAATTATGGGTATACACACAGTGAGTATGATGCTTCAATATATGAATAGAACGGGTTACTTCAATGTTCTATATAACGGAGTGTTTTAAATGATATGGTTTTCTAAAAATATGTATTTTTTAATTTATGATCTGAAAATCTATCTCAGTGAGTTTATTTATGTAATGTTCTACGGTTTTAATGCAGTTTTGCTATCTTAGGCAAATACATATGTATAGCTTTAAATAGCGGTGAATCAAAGAAACGAATGAATTAATTAATGAATCATTTGATTCACTTAAATGAATTGATTATTTAATTGGCTTATTAAGCGTCACTACTCAAGATATAAAAAGGAATGACCTAGTATTGTTTTATACTTGTCTGATGAAGCGTGCATTTTGGTGGCACGCGAAAGCGCTTACTTTTCCTGGGTTTTAAAGAATAAAAGCTTCTGCAAATATTCGTGGTGTTTGGTCTACTCTCTTTTCTACTATCGCCTGCTGTTTGTGATAGACCAACTTCAAGGGACAGGTGTGCCTTTATTGCTTGGATATTTCGTTTGTTTTGCTTGGTCTTCACCGGTTCCTACACGATGGAAAATCCTACTGTTGAACTCGACTATTATCCAGAAAGAAGTACCTTCTATCTAAAATGGACTCAATTGATGGAACAAAAATCTAATCCTCTATTAGACATGGATATGTCTACACAAGTAAATACAACTGAAACAGGTACTGTGAATTTGCTTAATGACTTTTATCCACTATACAAAGAACTTGAAAACGATTTATATAAATTATTTAGATTGATATGGCAACGCCGCCACTTAGAGGCATGTCTTCACCACAAAGTAGTACCTAGGGGAATGAGGGTATTGTGCATGCCCTCGTACGGCAACAACCACTCTATGCTACTAAAGAACTGGCAAAAACTAAATATAGAACTTGGCTACAAGTATATTCAGCTAATTATTGACTATTTCCAACCCATTGAAAATGAGTTAATATCTAAAACTGAATCTCTTTACAAAGATCTAATTAAGAGATTCAAAGGTGAAATATTCATGAGTAAAATTGAAAATTTGATTAATCAAGTCAGTGCTTATGGTGAACGCCTACAATCATTGAAACTACGCAAATTACATAGAGATATTTCAGATTTCTCTAACGGCCAGGTATTTGTATGGCCACGCTACAATCAGAGGGAAGGACAGCAACGAGCCGAAGTGGCTGAAAGGGAATCCAGAGGATTGGTACATGAAAATGAAGAGCCCATTTTGTCTACAGATCCAGTGTTATCCGGTGATGCAAGTGTGGCCAGCGCATCCAACACTTTAAGAACTGATAGATGTTAGCACACCACCACCTAATCAGCAAGCGTTATCTAATCCACATGGGTTAGGTGCCAAACCGAGGTTACAGCAATCGAATCTTGACGCTTTTTTACCTTTACCTGTGCGTCAACGCAGAGAATCCAGAGGGAGGTCGACGAGCCACGGAAGAGAAACATATCGGGAGAACCGACGAACAAAAGGGGTCGAAGAAGAGATTAAGTGACTTGGTTTTCAATTTGTCGAATAGGAATCTGACTGAAACGGACTATCAGCTGTTAAACAGAGGCTTGAGCTTCATTCCAGCCCAGGCCAGTAATGTCTCTACTTTGTTAACTGAATTGCGTTGTTTTACCCGTAACATAGCGTTGGCTTTATTTTTCAAGAAAACTAATAGTAACAGTAACAGTTTAACTGAGGCAAAGAGCACTTTTGAATGCTATAAAAAGAAAAGTACTTTTTCACCAGCTGCACATCCGTATATAGAATGTTTTTTAAAAATCTGTGAAAATGATCTGTATAAACATTATAGTACTAACTCTGATATAGACGCCAAGAGGTTATTTCACAATGTTTCCAAGCAAGAAAGACTAGCTCTAAATACCCTATCTAATGATAGAACAGTGACCATCAGGCCGGCAGATAAGGGAGGGGGTATTGTCATTCTTAATAGGAGAGACTATAGTGAATATATGGTCACACTTTTGAACGATGACCTTACATATAAAGAGATAGATAGGAAAACAATTGACAGGCTAATATATGAAGTACATCATGAACTGTATGATATGATGGTAACTAGGCAAATCAGTTATGACTTTTATTTGTTTCTATTTATTGAACACCCATTGATACCCTACATCAAGGGGTTACCCAAGATGCACAAGGGTATCACACCGCCACCACTATGTCCAATAGTGGTAGGACACCAATGGGTAACAGAAAATATGTCTATATTTATTGAAAGAAAGTTAAAACCTATAGTCAACAATATTGACACTATTTTAAAAGACTCATATCAGCTGATTGAACACCTCAGTAGCATACAGGAAGATATCTCAGAGAAACATTTATTAGTTACATTAGATGTTAAGAGTCTTTTCACGGCAATACCCAATGCATTTGGCCTAGAGGCAATAAGACACATATTAAATGTCTCTAAGATCTATAACAACAGTGAACAAATTTTACTTAATGCTTTATTAGAGCTAGTACTCACGAAAAACGCCATGATGTTTAACAACTCCTATTATCTACAACAGTGGGGGGTAGCCATGGGCACCCCCTGCGCCAACTCATATGCCAATTTGGTGGTATATAAATGGGAGACGACATGCTTATTTACACATACAGCATATCACAAAGTAGTGGCGTATTTTAGATTTGTGGACAATATACTGCTCATTTGGGATGGAACACCAGAGGAGCTTACAGCCTTCATTAAAGATCTGGAAAAATCTACAGATTTTCTTAGATTCTCCATTGAACACTCGTATTCAAGCATCAATTTCCTTGATCTAAACATCAAAAAGGTAAATACAGGAAGGCTGGTTACTTCTCTTTATAGAAAAGAGTGTTGGAAGAACACACTATTAGCATATGACAGTATGCATCCTAGATTTATTTTCTCAAATATAATCAAAGGGCAATTTACTAGAGTCAACAGAATATGCCAAGATAGTAGTGAACGTATTACTCATTTCGACAAACTTGAATCCCTTCTTTTAGATAGAGGTTATAAGCAGGATGACATATTGTACATAAAACAAAAATTTGTTAATAATGAGTGCTATAAACCAAGGGCCATACATCAGTACTTTGCTGGCAATAGACAAGAGGAAACCCAAGACTATAAACAAATAAGATGCATCATCAGTTATACTAGTGATAACCATTATATCACTGATATCATCAGCAATAACTGGTCAATATTAACTACTGATGATGAAATAAAAAATCTGATAGGTAATAGAGCTTCCTTTACATATAAAAATATGCCAAATTTAAAAAGAATTTTATGTCATGAAAGGCTCAATGATACAATTATAAAAAGGGACACTAGGGGCACTATCCCATGTGGAGGATGTACCTCTTGTAAATGGATATCGAAAGATACGATTTTTTTACATCCTGAGCTAAAACAGGAAGTTGTCATCAAATGCTCAGCAAATTGTGAAGATACTAACATTATTTATTTAGCTACTTGTGGGTCATGCCCTGCATTTTATGTGGGCATGACAACTAGGAGGCTAAGGGACAGGATACAAGAACATCTGTATGCCATAAAGAAGAAAGATAGCAAGAATGCACTTTTTAAACATATTTCTGAATATCCAGATCATACTTTTGTTTTCAAAGTATTACAGAAAAGGGTGCCCAATATAAGAAAAGGTGACAACTTCAATGACTTGGAACATTTAGAGCTTGAGTGGATATTTAGAATTAGAGCACATAAGTACCCTGGTCTCAATAGCTATGTTAGTATTAGATCACACTTAAAAAATAGGAAATATCATTAAATAGGTATACCCCATAGTGTCCCAAATTGTATTCTTGATTAAAGGAGAAGTATCATTAGGATGTTAATACCATCCCCTCTACTATATATCCTTTAAGTAATATTGAAATGACCAATTATTTTCATTTTAAGGAATATATATTGGGAAGGAATGAACCTCTCCGTATTCCATCATATCACTGTATTTGTAAGGTCTATCTTAGTATGATTTTTGGTTTCAAACTCATATACAAAATATGTCCCAGAGATGTTTTTTATGAAATGTTTCTTTACTTAATATATATTACTTTGTTACAATATGAAGAATCTATCACTTTTATAGGATATGATGTCTTCAGTATAATATGATATATGAGGTTTTTGAAATAATGTTATCCTCTGCCCTATCAAATGTGCTTTTTTATTTATATATAGTTTTTTATATATAGTTTTTTTTTATACATAGTGTTTATGGTATAGTTTTCTTCTGGTCTTATAGATAGTTTTTTAAACTTAAATATACAACTAAATACACTATATATATTTTTATCATGGACCAGCCACATAATTACTGGCACTTTTGGCGTCTATATACAACACATTCATGCATTCTGTTATATATAATAATAATATCATATTCATTTCTTATATATTTATTTATTTATATACATGTATACTTTCATATATTCATAATATTTGTACTTTTATTGTGTGTTATCTAACACATATATATGGAACAGATATTAATTTATAAACATTATTCTGTCGTAGTTTTACACACAGTTATAGTTATGTTAGTTAGTATTTAGACAATATATTTCTAAAAAATATTTTGATCATTTAGATTCTGTAATGCTCATAAAGCAATAAATTGTTTTTAGTAAAAGGTACTAGGCACAGACGCTCCATAACATAGACTTATACTTTAAGTATCTTGACTAGCTCGTGGTGATTGTATTATGAATCTGATTCCATACATTTACAACATTGACTATTATTATGATCAGTAGACCACGATACATGAAGCTGTTAGCTAAGCCAACATAGTCGCCAATGTATACATCATATTTCATTTTTTAAATGTTGGCGATTAGTGAATTATATTGCAAGAATGAATATTGTGTTTTTAATTATGGGTATACACACAGTGAGTATGATGCTTCAATATATGAATAGAACGGGTTACTTCAATGTTCTATATAACGGAGTGTTTTAAATGATATGGTTTTCTAAAAATATGTATTTTTTAATTTATGATCTTAAAATCTATCTCAGTGAGTTTATTTATGTAATGTTCTACGGTTTTAATGCAGTTTTGCTATCTTAGGCAAATACATATGTATATCTTTAAATAGCGGTGAATCAAAGAAACGAATGAATTAATTAATGAATCATTTGATTCACTTAAATGAATTGATTATTTAATTGGCTTTTTAAGAGTCACTACTCAAGATATAAAAAGGAATGACCTAGTATTGTTTTATACTTGTCTGATGAAGCGTGCATTTTGGTGGCTTGAAAGCGCTTACTTTTCCTGGGTTTTAAAGAATAAAAGCTTCTGCAAATATTCGTGGTGTTTGGTCTACTCTCTTTTCTACTATCTTCTAGCATGGAAAGTGGATTCGCTCTCCTTCAGCTGGAAAGGCCTAACAGCATATGCATTCCCACCTCTTCCCTTGATACACAAAGTACTACTAAAAATCAAGGAAGAACGTCCAAGGATAATCCTGATAGCCCCAAACTGGCCAAGACAACACTGGTACCCACTGCTGAGGAGCATGTCTCGGAACAATATGTGGCCAATACCCCTGATGCCTTTGATGTTAACTCAGAACAACTACAGCATCATACAGCCAAACCTAAAAACGTTGCAACTGACTGCATGGAACATCACATAGCAGCAGCTAATCCAGAACTTTCCCAAAGAGTTAAAGACATTATTCTTGAAGCACGCAGACCTTCAACAAGAAGGAACTATGCTGGAAAATGGAAAAGGTTTGTCATTTGGAGTACTGAAAGAGGAAAAGATGTGTCAAACATAGATATGCCTAACATTCTGGAGTATCTGGCGAACTTCTTCATTCAGGCCTGTCCTACTCCTCCATCAAGATACATGCATCAGCTATTTCAGCAGAATACAGCTTTGATCCACCTGTTTTTTTGCACCCTTTGCTCAGACAGTTCCTCAGAGGAATCAAGAATGTAAAACCTCCAAGGAAACCACCATTACCAGCTTGGGACTTAAACTTTGTGCTAGAAAAGTTGACACTATCACCCTTTGAACCAGCAGCAACAGCAGACCTACAACACCTGTCATGGAAAACTGCTTTCCTACTGGCAATTACCTCAGCAAGGAGGGTTTCAGAACTACAGGCCTTAATGGCAGTGCAACCCTTCCTAATCTTCCACCAAGATAGTGTCCATGAGGACTAATCCTACATTTATGCCTAAGGTGGTATCCAGAGTGTCTTTAAACCAGGCAATCCACCTACCTACCTTCTTTCCCAACCCACAAAACAGGGGAAAGAATACTGCATACCTTGGATGTACATAGACAGCTACGCTACTACTTGGACAGAACAAAAAGTAGCAGAAAGACTTACCAACTTTTTGTAGCCTATGCAACAGGAAGGGAAGGAAAAGCTATTTCCAAACAGACAATCTCCAAATGGATAGGAAATTGCATACGATTCTGTTACTCCTTCCATGGAAAACCAATTCCACAGAACATAAGACCTCATTCTACGAGGGCAACAGCCACTACCACAGCCTTCTTACGAGGAGTGGCAACCAAAGACATTATTGAGGCGGCTACTTGGACCTCCGTGCATACATTTGCCAAGCATTATAATTTGCCTCTATATTCCAGATCGCGAGCAGGGTTTGCCACTGCTGTACTGCAAAGGAACCTAAACACAGCATAATCTACTTTTATCCTCCTCCCTAGTTGGCTATGGTATTCTACCCAGTTGTTATGACTGCAGATGCATCCATGAAGGACATAGTACAGTTTTGTACCTACCATAAATGTAGATGTCCGAACTGGATAGCATCTGCAGTCAGATACCCTCCCTCCTTCCTCTGTGGTACTCCTAGGGTGTTTACCCTCCTAATAGCTAGCTGGTGGGGAGTCTTTATGGTGTATTTGTTTGTATATATGTACATACATGCTTATTTTTGTGTTTACCTCTATCTTTTTGGAAACATTGGCATCTATCCAAATTTTAGCCTTCAAGAGGGCTACTGGCATCTGGGGCAAGAAACACTGAGGAAAATGGCGTCGGCTGATGCCTTTATACCCGAAGACCAACAGAGATGACGTCGGGTGAAGTGCGACATCAGCCGAAGCCGGACCCGGACTTTGGAATCCGGCCGACTGAAGGGCTACCTGACGACAGGACAACCCAGTTGTTATGACTGCAGATGCTGTCCAGTTCGGACATCTACATTTATGGTAGGTACAAAACTGTACTTTCCTATGGTGGGCTCAGGCCTGTCAAACAAACACAGGATTACCCTTCTGCAACAGCCAACCAAGCCAAACCATCACGACAGATGCCTCAGACCTCGGTTGGGGAGCACACATGCAGGGCAAGTGCATACAAGGTTTATGGACTCAAGAACAGCTGCGCCTACACATAAATCCAAAGGAAATGCTGGCAGTAAAATTGGCAATCCAGTCATTCAGACCATTTCTCCAAGAAGGCCAGTTGATAAGGACAGACAACACCACAGTTATGTGGTACATCAACAAACAGGGGGTCACCCATTCATATCCTCTATGCCAGCTGGCACTGGACCTATGGGATGTGGCCCTGACCTACAACATTCAGTTACAAGCAATCTTTGTACCGGGAAAAGAAAACATTCTAGCAGACATATTAAGCAGAACAACCACAGATGCCCACGAATGGATGCTTCATCCGGACATCTTCAAAGCCATCACAAGGGAGTGGGGATTACCACAAATAGACTTGTTTGAATCTCCGGTCAATCACCAGCTAAAGAAATTCTGCACGAGGACGTACCACCCACTTGCTTGGAAGGTGGACTCCCTCTCTTTCAGTTGGAAAAACCTGACAGCATACGCATTTCCACCACTTCCTTTGATGCACAAGGTGCTTCTGAAGATCAAAGAGGACCGTCCCAATATCATTCTGATAGCTTCAGACTGGCCAAGACAACATTGGTACCCATTGCTGAGGGGCATGTCTCGGGAACAAATATGGACACTACCCCTGATCCCATTATTAAAGCAGAACAATTACAACATCCTGCACCCAAACCTGAAAACACTGCAGCTAACTGCCTGGAACATTACATAACAGCAATTAACCCAAACTTATCCCAAAGGGTTAAAGACATAATCCTGGAGGCACGCAGACCTTCAACAAGAAAGAATTATGCTGCAAAATGGACAAGATATTTCATTTGGAGTACTGCAAAGGGAGAAGATGTGACTCTAGTAGACATGGCCAACATCCTGGAGTACTTGGCAGAGCTCTTCCACACAGGCCTGTCCTACTCTTCCATCAAGATACATGCATCAGCTATTTCAGCACAGTATAGCTTGGATCCTCCTGTCTTCTCTCATCCCCTGCTCAGACAATTTCTGAGAGGAATTAAAAATGTGAAACCTCCCAGGAAACCACCATTGCCAGCATGGGACTTGAACTTTGTGCTAGAGAAATTGACACTTCCTCCTTTCGAACCAGCAGCAACAGCAGAATTACAATACTTATCATGGAAGACTGCTTTTCTGCTGGCAATAACCTCAGCAAGAAGGGTCTCTGAACTACAGGCACTAATGGCAGTACAACCCTTCCTGATCTTCCATCAAGATAGTGTCTATGAGAACAAATCCTACATTTATGCCTAAGGTGGTATCCAGAGTGTCATTAAACCAGGCTATTCACCTACCTACATTCTTCCCAAACCCACAGAACAGGGGAGAAAGACTTTTGCATACCTTGGATGTACACAGGCAGTTATGCTACTACCTGGACAGGACTAAGTCAAATAGAAAAACTGACCAGCTTCTGGTAGCATATGCCACAGGAAAGGAAGGAAAACCAATTTCGAAACAGACAATCTCCAAATGGATAGGAAATTGCATTAGATTTTGTTACTCCTACCATGGAAAGAAAACTCCAGAAAACATCAGGCCTCACTCCACAAGAGCTCCAGCCACTACCACAGCTTTCTTACGAGGAGTGGCTACCAAGGACATTATAGAGGCTGCTACTTGGACCTCCGTGCATACATTTGCCAAGCATTACAATTTACCTTTATACTCTAGATCCCGAGCAGGTTTTGCCACTGCTGTTTTGCAAGGGATCCTAGCTACACCATAATCACTACTCTTCCTCCCCCCTTGTTTAGCTATGGTATTCTACCCATTTGTAAGGACTGCAGATGCATCCTTGAAGGACATAGTACAGTTTTGTACCTACCATAAATGTAGATGTCCGAGAGGAATGCATCTGCAGTCAGGATTACCCACCCTCCTTCCCCTCTGAGGTACTCCTAGGGTATTTGCCAGCCTTCAGCTAGCTTGGGGGGGATCTATTATGGTGTATTTGTTTGTATATATGTACATACATGCTTATTTTATGTGTTTACTCTCTATTATTTGGAGTCATTGGCATTTTATCCAAATTTAGCCTTCCAAAAAGGGCACCTGGCATCTGGGGCAAGAAACACTGTGGAAGATGGCGTCGGCTGATGCCTTTATACCCGAGTAACTGCAGCTATGACGTCGGGTGAAGTGCGACACCAGCCGAAGCCAGACCCAGACTTTGGAATCCGGCCGACCGAAGGGCTGCCTGACGACAGGACAACCCATTTGTAAGGACTGCAGATGCATTCCTCTCGGACATCTACATTTATGGTAGGTACAAAACTGTACTTTTTAGACTTTGTGGATGATGTGTTTTCGGAGTCAAGCCTGACCCCAGACTCCTTACCTCCGGCTCCCAGTAAGCCTGATAGATATTACAGTGTCCCTGACTTTCATAAATTTTTATTTAGAAACCCTGCTGCTGATCCTGAAACTATTTCACAGGGTCCAAAGGGAGTTGAGGCCTCAACAGCAAAAAATCCTACCCCCTCCAACAGATTCAAGGGCACTGGACGGATGGGGAAAAAAGGTTTATACATCTGCAACCTTGGCAATCAGGGCCTTAAACTGTCAATTTCATATGCTTAAATACCAACGACATGTTATGGGATTGCTGAAATAGAAAATGTTGTTGATTTCAGAATGTGCAGAAAATAAGGAATTGCTGGAATTATTGCATGCAGCTGAACAGGTTGGAAAGCATACTTTGCAATGTGGTTTTGATTCTTTAGAGGCCTCCTGCAGGGCTGCAATTACTGGATCTGTGATTAGGAGACATGCCTGGTTAAAGGAACAAAATTTGCCTGATAATGTTAAAGCTAAATTGCTAGGTGCACCTTTACAGCATCATTCTCTGTTTGGTATTAAGGCAGAAGAGGTTTTAAAGAAAAAGGAAGACAAAGCTAAGTCCATGCAAACTGTTAAAGATTTCTTACAAGTGCAGCCACCTAGATTCAGTAGACACTGGCCTAAAAAAATTGGTAGTTTCCTGTGTCAGAGCTGAAAGGGGCAAATCCAGACACCCTAAGGGTTCCAGGTACCAGGCTGAAGACTCTTGCAGATCAAAGCAATGGGGTGCATCCACCTCCAAATCTGGAGGAGATAAAGCGCAAACCTACAGAAAGCAATCCCAATGATTTTCCTCTGCCTGCACCAAGCACTTATGTATTGGCAGCACCTATAGGGGGAAAATTAGCACTTTTTGCTCAAAATTGGCAGTTAATAACCCAGTACAAGTGGGTACTAAACATATCACAAGGATACAGATTCCATTTCCACACTCTGCCAATGACAAATGGTTGGCCAGATCTGCCAAAAAAAACAATGGGCAGAGGCACAGAAACAGGTTACGTCCCTCATGGATATGGGGGCCATTCAGACAGTACCAGAACAGGAAAAAGGACAAGGCTTTTACTCAAGACTGTTCTTGGAACCCAGAAAGGATAAGGCCTGGTGGCCAATACTGGATTTATCAATTTTGAACACATACCTGGACATTCCAAAATTCAAAATGCTGACTTTGCAGCAGCTTCTGCCTATGCTGGGCAAGAATGCTTGGCTGGTGACTTTAGACCTAAAAGAGGCATACCTGCATGTCCCAATAAGACAGTCGTGCAGAAGATACCTCAGATTCAAGGCTGGCTTAATGCATTACCAATTCTTTGCACTGCCTTTTGGCTTTTCTACTGCGCCCAGGGCCTTTACAAAGTGCTTGGCACCAGTAATTGCATTTTGTAGACAAAGAAGTATTCAAATATATACTTACTTGGGCGACTGTCTCATTCAAGCAGAGAACAGGGACACTCTTCTACGATACCTGGCGTTTGTGAAAAGGCTTCCAACATGCCTAGGGTACACAATAAACTAAAAGAAATCGCAACTGGTACCCTCTCAAAAGATGACCTTCCTGGGTGCAAGCTTGAATACAACTGCCCAGATGGCTTACCTCACGCCTGACAGACAAAGGCAACTGACTACTTGCTTCAAAATGACAAAATCCTAGTCGTCTTAAGACAAATTCTGCAGGCTCTGGGCTTCATGGCATCCTACTAATTCCATATGCAAGACTGCATATGAGGAAACATCTTCAATGGTACCTAAAAAGTTTATGGAGTCAACATTCACAGTCTGGAAACAATGATTCCTCTCATCCCTTGCCTGCAACAGGAGTTTCTGTGGTGTGCAAAGGCCGGTCACTAAAACATGGGACGGCCCTTCACTCTACCCCCTGCCAACCATACCTTAACAGACTCCTCAAATTAAGCCTGGGGGGCCCACATTGCAGGACGATGCATTCAGGGCATATGGGTACCAAATCAAATGAATCTACATATCAACCAGAAAAAGATGCTAGCTGTTCAGAATGCCGTAACAGCCGTCAAGGACTTGCTTCATCCAGGACAACTACTGATAAAGACGGGCAACACCACAGTCATGCAGTATATAAACAAGCAAGGGGGCACTCGCTCATACCCCCTTTGCAGATTAGCCATGGCACTGTGGGACACAGCTTTGACCTACCAA
The DNA here is from genome assembly GCF_019279795.1 of Protopterus annectens. Classification (NCBI taxonomy): domain Eukaryota; kingdom Metazoa; phylum Chordata; order Ceratodontiformes; family Protopteridae; genus Protopterus; species Protopterus annectens. The sequence continues at coordinate 345,478,861 of NC_056729.1, forward strand.
ATACATCTTCAAGCTCAATTCCTGCAGGAAAACAAAACACTCTGGCAGGCTATTTAAGCAGAAACCGTATGGATCCTCACGAGTGGAAATTAAATCCACAAGTCTTCAGCATGACTGAGAAATGGGGGAGCCCAGACATAGATCTATTTGCCTCTCCTTAACATTATCAATCGAAAAGATTTCTGCACAAGGACTTATAACAGACAAGCATGGAAAGTGGACACCCTATCCTTCAGTTGGAAAAACCTATCAGTTTATGCCTTTCCTCCTCTGCCTCTTCTACCCAAGGTCCTCCTAAAAGTCGGACAAGAGAAGCCAAAGAAGATATTAAGTGCCCCGGACTGGCCACGCCAATACTGGTAACCAGTTCTATGGAACTTGATTCAATACCCAGCTTGGACCTTGCCTCAAAAACCACAACTACTGTCCCAGTAAAACTATCAGATCCTGCACAATCGACTACAGACTCTGAACCTGGCAGCATGGCTAATCCTGTAATCATACAAACGACACCTCTCAGTAAAGCTGTGATGGATGTCATTCTGGAAGCCAGAAGGCGTAGTACTAGAAAATCTTATGCTGACAAATGGAAGGGATTCTGTGCTTGGAATCGAGCACAAGGAACTGATGCAGCAGGACCACATATTTCTCAGATATTACAATACTTAACTGAGATGCTTGACAAAGGCCTATCTTTCTCATCAATCAAAATCCATGCTTCAGCCATTTCGGCTCATTACAATACAGAGCCACCAATCTTTTCTCATCCTTTACTAAAGCAGTGTCTTAGAGGGGCCAAAAACTTAAGGCCTCCTCGAAGATCACCCTTAGCTGCATGGGGACCTCAGTTATGTATTGGAAAAGCTCACTCTGCCTCCATTTGAACCATCTGCTACCGCTGATATAAAGTTCTTATGGAAGACAGCTCTGCTGCTAGCAATTACTTCAGCAAGAAGAGTTTCAGAGCTACGGGCCCTCATGGCTGTAGAGCATTTTATCATATTTTACCCAGACAGGGTGTCTGAGGACAAATCCTACTTTTATGTCTAAGGTCGTTTTCTAGTTTGGCTCTTAACCAAACAATTCATCTGCCAACTTTTTATCCAAATCCACAGAGCAAAGGGGAGACAATTCTGCATTCCTTGGACGTACACAGACAGCTAGGATTTTACTTGAGCAGGACTAAAGCTCTAAGAAAAAACTAGCAATTACTAGTGTCTTATGCTGCAGGCTTAGAAGGAAAGGCCATTTCAAAGCAGACAGTTTCAAAGTGGATAAGCCATTGCATCGGTTTCTGCTACTTACACCATGGCAAACCTGTGCCCAAGGGCATTAGGTCTCACTTCACCAGGGCTGCAGCTACTTCAACAGCCTTTCTCAGAGGAGTACCAACCAAGGACATTCTAGAGGCTGCTACTTGGAGTTCTGTTCGCACCTTTACAAAGCGTTGCCATTTGCCTCTCTGCTCTAGAAGTCCAGGGCAGGCTTTGCCACTGCAGTGCTGCAGGGCCTTATAGCCTCACCTAATGTCGTTTAGATCCAGCCTCCCAACCATAGCTTTGGGATTCTAACCAAATGTAATGACTGCGACAGTGAAACACTAAGAACATAGTACAGTTGTGTACACTTAGCATAAATGTAGATGTTCGAGTGTATTCACTGTTGCAGTTCAGGTTACCCTCCTGCCATTCCCCCATCATTCTACAGTTTTTATCTTTCCTTCTCTATCTTCTACAACCTAGGTGGTGTATTTGCTTGTAGATGAAGGGAAACTTTATATCAATGCGCGTATGTATGTATGTGTACATACATATATATATATATATATATATATATATATATATATATATATATATATATATGTATATATATATATATGTATGTGTATGTATGTGTGTGTGTGTGTGTATATGTATATGTATGTGTATATATATATGTATATATATATATATATATATGTATATATATATATATATGTATATGTATATATATATATATATATATTTCTAATATTGCTACTGGGGGCAAGAAAAACTAAAGAAAATGGCATCGGCTGCATGTTTTATACCCCTGACGACCTGACGTTATGGAAGAGGAGACAGCAACCGACGCAGGACCCAAGACTTTGGCATTTAGGCCAAATGAGGGCAACATGCCAGCAAATTACCCAAATGTAATGACTGCAACAGTGAATACACTCTAACATCTACATTTATGGTAAGTGTACACAACTGTACTTTCTGTCATTAGAAGACATGCTTGGCTCAGGGAACAGCCCCTTTCTGAATCTGTCAAATCTAAATTACTGGATGTGCCTTTGCACAAGGACAATTTTTTTTTTGGTAGCAGAGCAGAAGAGGTGTTGAAAAAGTTGGAGGATAAGGCCAAATCTAAGCAAACTGTTAAGGACTTTCTGCAAGTTCAGCCTCCTCGTTTTAGTAGACATTACCCTTCTAAGAATTGGACCTTTCCTGACCCTAGCAAACAGTCGCACTAGGCCTAGGGGTTACAGGTCTTCTAGGGGACTGACTTCCACTCCTTAAAAGGCTAAGCACTGGCAGGCTTCTTCAGAATCGTGGAGTTCTAAGCAAACTTCCCAAAGCAAGCATTGCCAGGGACTCCAGCCTTCCCCTGCCTTCTTCTGCAGGCCCATGGTTTCCTTTGGGGGGGGGGGGTGTTAGCCATTTTTGCAGATGTCTGGTTCACTATCAGATGACAAATGGGTGCTCAAAATGGTATCCCAAGGCTACAAGTTCTCCTTTCACACCTTCCCTGTCCACCAAGGATACCCAGATATCCCCCCAAATCAAAGGGCAGAAGCAGAAAAGCAAGTTTCTTCTCTGCAAAACCTGGGAGCAATAGAGGCAGTTCCTGCACTACAAATAGGCTAGGGTTTCTACTCGAGACTTTTCCTGGTTCCCAAAAAAGGGGGCACCTGGTGCCTTATTCTAGATTTGTCCATTCTAAACACTTTTCTGGTGATTCCCAAATTCAAAATGCTCACTCTTCAGCAGTTGCTGCCAATGCTGGCCAAGGATTCCTGGCTGGTGACTTTGGATCAAAGAAGCTTATCTGCACATCCCAATAAGGGAAAACTGCAGGCAGTTCCTTCGCTTCAGGGCGGGGAACAGGCACTTCCATTTCTCTGCACTGCCCTTTGGCTTATCTACTGCTCCCAGAGTTTTTACCAAATGCCTGGCTCCAGTCATTGCTTTTTGCAGGCAAAGAAACATTCATATTTACCCTTACTTGTATTATTGCCTTATTCAGGCAAACTCTCCAGAGCAACTTCTAAAGGATTTGGACTTTGTAAAGAACCTTCTCACCTCTTTGGGCAGTTTCAGGTGTACTCTCCAGTCCAACTGGTGAATCTGTGCATTTTGAGGCAGTGTTACAATTGCCTCATGTACACAGACAACCCTCTCCTCCTTCCACCAAACACTAATACATGCGAGAGATGCAGTTATACAGCCAAACTGGAGGCTAAGCTCTCTCAACCCAAGACTGGACCAGGCAGTCAAGAGAAGGGAATTACTTGCATCACACCACCAGTCTCACATAGATCTATGAAACCAGCACTGGCAAAAAACACACATAAATACACAAAAACATACTTGGAGGCTCTAAATAAAAATCTGCAAAAGCAACAGAGACCTCCAAAGCAGACATCCAAGCAACCTCCACCCCCCAACACAAACCATGAAACACACACTTCACAAAACCAGTGTGCCACACAATCACAGCCCCTAAGGCAAAATAACTTGCCCAACACACTAGTAATAGGTGACTCTATAGTCAGGCACACTGACATCCCACTCACTAGGCTGAACAAGGAAAAGGTTCCTGTTAATTGCCTGTCAGGTGCCAGGATCCGCTACATAACACACGCACTGAGGTCACTCCAGAACAAGTACAAATATGACTTTCATTGTCCATGTTGGTGTGAATAACCTGAGCCGTACCTCCCTGGACTACATGAAAAGAGACATGGAGGAGCTCTCTGATCACGTAGCCCAGGTTGGTATGACCCTGATTAGCATCCTGCCCTCGCCAAGAATGATACCACGGTATAGAGAAAAAAATTATCAATTTCAACAATTGGCTAAGCTTCTGGTGTCATTCAAAGGGGATCCAGTGTCTTTCAGCCTGGGATGACATGCTCGACAAACCACGCTGCTTTGCTAGAGACTGCTTACACCTGTCATCCTTAGGCTTTCGAATGCTGGCCAAGGCTCTTGGCACCCCCATAGTGCATTTTTTTAGGAAAGACTCAAACCCGCCGCCGTAAATAGCACAAGTAACAAAAAACTGAACCGCCATAAATAGCACAAGTAACAAAAAACTGAGGGTAATTCTGCTCAATGCCAGAAGTCTAAACCTCAAAATGCATGTACTCTGGGCACTCTTCAGTATGGAGAATATCGATATATGTGCAGTAACAGAAACCTGGTTTAAGGCTCCAGAAAAGCACCCCAGCACTACCAGACTACAACTCGTACCATACATTTTGGCCACAAAACCCAGACCGAAATACAAAAGGCGGGGTAGTATCAATATTAATCAAGGATGCCCACACCTACAGGTTAGTGGCACAGCACGATGCTTCAGAGATCATCCATGTGAAGCTAACAACGGGCAAAACTGCTATTCAAATTATAGTTTGCTACAGATCACCCACCATGTCCCAGGGACCCCCACTCCGCATTCCTGGAAACAGTGGGAAACATAAAGGTCCTACCAAACACCCTGATATTGGGCGATTTCAATTATCCAAACATTAACTGGGAGAACTTCTCAAGTACGAACTCCCTGGCCCAGTATTTCCTAGAATTTATAAACTCAAATGCCCTGGATCAACTAGTTAACACCCCCACCAGAGGTGACAACATATTGAACCTGGTCATCAACATGGGCGACTGGTGTTCCACACCGGAGGTCAACCCCTCGCTGGTCAGATCTGACCATAAACTGATCACTCTGAATATCCACATTCCGCCACCACCCCTGGTCAAAGAAACCACTGTGAAAAACTTTTCAAGAGCAAACTTCATGTTACTCAAGACCGAGGTGGAAAGTTTCAAAGCCCCCATGCTAAAGGATAAAGCTGTCAAAGCTGCAAAGTCCTTTACTAATGGACTCTGCGGTCACCTACAAGAATGCGTGGATCATGCTATCCTAATCAAAACCAAGACTCACTCCTCCAAGAAAAGGAAACCAGTCTGGTGGACCCCTGCCATAAACAAGCTATACAGTAGAAGGAGGAAACTAGTACAGAAAAGAGTAAAATCCCAAGAAGGGAAGACATCCCTGATCAGTATCGGCAAGAAACTACATTCCCTCATAAAATCATCCAAGGCTAGCTTTCGAAAGAAAAATTGCCATGGACTCCAAAGATGTTCGCAAGGCATTCTTTAGCTATGTCAAGAATCTAAGTGGCAATTCTCAGATCTGCTCTGAGTTAGTGCAGAATGGTACAAAATACACTGAACTGACAGATATAGCCAACATCCTGGCAGACAGGTTCACTGCAAACTTCACCCCCTCTCACCCCCAAAAGGGCCCATAACTATAACAGAAGAATGTAGTGCCCCTGAAATCACAGACACTCAGGTTAAAACGGCCCTCTCCAAAGCCATAAAACACAGCATCAGTTGGACTTGACTGTGTCCCAGGCTGCGTCCTACATGAGCTCAGAGGTGAACTAACCCCTCACCTAAACACACTGTTTAAACTCCGCCTCTCCACAGACTACGTACCCACAGTGTGGCGCACAGCAATGGATGTATGCATCTGCAATCATAGCATATGGGTTGTCCTGCCTCAGGCAGCCCTTCGGTCGGCCAGATTCCAAAGTCTGGGTCTGGCCTCGGCTGATGTCGCACTTTCCCCGATGTCAGAGCGCCTGGGGTATAAAAGCATCAGCCGACGCCATTTTCCTCAGTCTTTCTTGCCACGTGGTGCCCGAAGCCGAAGCAGTTCGCAAGTGCCGGTCGGCCAGCTCCTGTGATTCAGCTACCGAAGACTTCGAAAAATCTAAGTACCCCGTTGGGGACTCTTTCTTGCCTCAGCCGATGTCAGATAAAGTAAATAATTGTTTAACTTGTGGGAAACAAATACCTCATAAGGATTTCCACTCTTACTGCCTCCCTTGCTTAGGCCCAGACCACAACGTCTCGGCCTGCTCAGCCTGTGCTTCCTTCAACCGACGAACTCTTAGACGTCGGTCGGAGTTTGCAGAGGAATTCTTTGGGGCTAATTTTGCGTACAAGATGCCGTCGGAGACTCCGACTTCACATGTGGTTAAAAAACGGAAGAACAAGGACCGACACTCGCGGCCTGCGGTTTCGGCTGAAACCGCGGTCAGGCCTACCGCAAGTGTCTTGGTATCGGCTGAAACAGAGTCCTCTGTGCTTCCTATTACCGAATCCACTCAACCGACTACCTCGGCCCCGGACGAGTCTGTTATTGAATTACCTACTGAAACCAGTGTCCAGGAAATGACCGACACCATTCCTTTAGATAAGTCTACTCCTGCACGTGGTGCAGCCAGATCCCCTGCATCCATGTCAATTAAGGCCTTTTCTAGGGCTAAAGCTGCTAAACTTGCTAAAGCTTTGCCTCCCAAGATTACCTCTCAGAGGCCTTCTACTGGCTCTCAGATTCTCAGCCTAGCAGAGGATCTTATCTCTTTAATTAGAGGTTCTCAACCTCACCCGGACAGGGGCTCTCAACCACCACCAGACAAAAGGCCCAGGGTTGAGCCCTCTGACCCCCACTCTTCAGATGAGTATACGGATGGATCTGTGTTGTCAGACCACCAGGAGGAGGCTTATTCGGCCTACGAGGATTCTGATGCTGAAGAATCTATTCCTTCGGCCTCCCCTCCCGAAGAGTTTTCATTTGGTGAGACACTGCACTCAGAGAACTTTTTCAGTGGCAGGGCCAGGAATTCTCTGATTCTAGAAAGAGATTAAGGACCTTTTTACATTTACCTCAGCATAGGCCTTTAGCTGTACCTCCTGTTTTGAATGTTATTGATGTGTACTCTGATGCTAGTACAGCCCCTGATTCACTCCCTCCGGCCCCTGCCAAGCCGGATAGGTACTACAGGGTCCCGGATTCTCATCTACACCTATACAAGGCCCACACTGCAGACCCAGAAACTATTTCCCAGGGCCCAAAAGGGGTTGCAGCTGCCACTGCTAAAAATCCTCTACCTTCTGAAAGGGAGTCTAGAGCTTTAGAGAGATGGGGAAAGAAAGTATATACTTCTGCAACTCTTTCTATGAGGGCATTAAATTGTCAATTTCATATGATTCAGTACCAAGAGTATTTTTTAGATGAATTGCATAAGAAGCTTTCCTCTTCTGAACCCCTTGACTGTAAATCTCTTCAGGATCTGGACATAACTCACAGCAGGTTAGCAACCATTTTTTGCAGTGTGGTTATGATGCACTGGAAGCTTCATGTAGGTCAGCTATGACAGGGGCAGTTATACGTAGGCATGCCTGGTTGAAGGAACAGTCTCTACCAGACCATGTTAAAGCTAAGCTCCTGGATGCTCCAATGGAAAAACAAAAATTATTTGGCTCCACGGCTCAGGAGGTCTTAAAGAAGTTTGAAGAAAAGGCAAAACAGTCAAGGACTTTCTGCAAGTACAACCACCGAGATTCAGCAGAAATTGGCCTAATAAGAATTGGTCCTTTCCGGACTCAGACAGATCCCAGAGAGGCAGGAACAGGCGTGCCAGAGGTAGAGGGCAAGCTAGAGGCTCCTACAGAGGCAGTCAGTGGCAGCCTCCCAACCAGAGAGGTAGTGCAGGAACAACAACAACCACTGCTACACCAGGACAGACTCGATGACTTTATTTTGACTCCGCCGACCAGGGCTCAATTAGAAGCACCATTGGGCGGAAAGCTTTCTTTATTCTCAAAAAAATTGGCATTACATTACAAGGGACACATGGACACTGCAAATAATAGACAAAGGATACAGGTTCCACTTCCACACATTGCCAAAAAGAAAAGGAATGCCAGACCTGCCATCAAATCAGAGGGCAAAGGCTTTGAAGCAAATCACCAAATTAATACAAATGAAAGCCATAGAGAAGGTACCTCTTTCAGAACAAGGCCAAGGATTTTATTCCAGATTATTCCTTGTTCCAAGAAAAGAAAATCAATGGAGACCTATTCTCGACCTGTCCGCACTGAATACTTACCTCATTGTGCCAAAATTCAAGATGCTGACCCTACAGCAGCTTCTTCCCATGCTGGGCAAGGAGTCTTGGCTGGTTACTCTAGATCTCAAGGAGGCATACCTGCATGTCCCTATTCGACAAAGTTGCAGAAGACACCTCAGATTTCTTGCAGGATCAGAGCATTATCAATTCTCAGCATTGCCCTTTGGCTTGTCTACTGCGCCCAGAGTATTCACGAAATGCCTGGCATCAGTAATTGCACACTGCAGACTTCAGGGGATTCAAATCTACCCATATCTGGACGACTGCCTTATACAAGCGGACAGCAAGAAAAATTTGTTAAAGGACTTGGACTATGCCATCCACCTATTACAGGCCTTGGGATACACAGTCAACATCCAAAAATCAAGACTTGTTCCATCCCAAAGAATAACCTTTTTGGGTGCAGATCTAGACACAACCACCCAAATGGCCTTTCTCACAGAAGAAAAACAAAAACAACTTCCGGACTACTTCAAGAATCTGACAAGACAAACTCAGCTGACTGCAAGGAAAATCCTGCAGGCACTGGGTTACATGGCATTCTGCATAATTCTGATTCCACAAGCCAGGCTGCATATGAGAAAATTGCAATGGTACCTAAGGAGTGTATGGACTCAGCACAGTCACAGCTTAGTAACTTTGATCCCACTCATTCCTTGCCTTCAAAAGGAATTCCTGTGGTGGGCTCAAGCCTGCCAGTCCAACAGAGGGTTGCCTTTCAACAAACCAAAAGCAAACCAAACCATCACCACGGACGCTTCAGACCGAGGTTGGGGAGCACACATGGAGGACAAATGTATCCAAGGGCTATGGTCTCAAGGACAGCTGTGCATGCACTAAACCAAAAGGAAATGCTGGCAGTGATGCACGCAATCGAGGCCTCCAAACCTTTCCTTCATCAAGGCCACCTGCTAATAAGGACAGACAACACCACAGTTATGTGGTACATAAACAAGCAAGGAGGCACGCATTCCTACCCTCTATGCAGACTGGCCATGAATCTATGGGAACTTTGCTTGAAACTCAATGTACAACTACAGTCCCAGTTCTTGCCAGGGAAAGACAATACACTGGCAGACAGCTTAAGCAGAACTACCATGGATGCACACGAATGGATGCTGCACCCAGACATCTTCTTACTCATAACACAATCATGGGGAAGGCCGGAGATAGATCTGTTCGCCTCACCCCACAATCATCAACTGAAGACATTCTGCTCAAGGACATACCACCAACAAGCATGGAAGGTGGACTCTCTTTCAGCTGGAAAGCTCAAAGTCTATGCTTTCCCACCACTCCCATTAATGTCCAAGGTTTTACTGAAGATCAGGGCAGAACAGCAAAGAGTGATTCTGATAGCTCCAGACTGGCCAAGGCAGCACTGGTACCCACTGTTGAAGAGCATGTCACAAACGAAACCGTGGCCTCTCCCCCTATGGCCACTTCTTCTGACGCAGAACAATTTCAAGATCCTGCATCCCAACCTGAAAACCTTGCAGCTAACTCCCTGGAGAATACCATGACTCCTCCTCAGAATAGCTTATCCCAGAGAGTAAAGGACAATATTATGGAAGCTCGCCGGCCTTCCGCAAGGAAGGCATACTCGGCAAAATGGAAAAGATTTCTCATTTGGAACGCAACAAAAGGCCTAGATGTGACAGTGATGAGCATGGCACATATACTGGAATACTTAGCAGAATTGTTCCACAATGGCCTGTCTTATTCTTCCATTAAGATACATGCCTCAGCAATTTCAGCAGAATTCAATGTTAATCCACCTGTCTTCTCGCATCCTCTCTTAAGACAATTTCTGAGAGGAATCAAAAACATCAATCCTCCAAGGAACCCACCTTTACCTACTTGGGACCTTAACTTTGTGCTGGAAAAACTAACACTTCATCTCTTTGAACCAGCAGCATCGGCGGATCTACAGTTTCTGTCTTGGAAAAATGCATTCCTTCTGGCCATAACTTCAGCAAGAAGAGTATCTGAGTTACAAGCTTTAATGGCAGTGCAGCCATTTCTTATTTTTCATCAAGACAGAGTTTCATTGAGGACCAATCCTACTTTTATGCCAAAGGTGGTATCTAGGGTATCCTTGAACCAAGCAGTTCACTTGCCTACATTCTTCCCAAATCCACAAAATAAAGGGGAGAAACTTCTACACACTCTGGATATACACAGAAAATTACGCTACTATTTGGACAGAACTAAAAGTTTACATAAAGACTGACCAACTGTTTGTAGCGTATGCTGCTGGGGCACAAGGAAAAGCAATTTCCAAACAGACAATTTCAAAATGGATAGGAAATTGCATTCGTTTTTGTTGCTCCTTTCATGGAAAGACTGTTCCTGCAAACATTAGGCCTCATTCCACGAGAGCCACAGCCACCCCTACAGCCTTCCTAAGAGGGGTGCCTACCAAGGACATTTTAGAAGCTGCTACATGGAGCTCCGTGCATACATTTGCCAAGCATTACAATTTACTTTTATACTCCAGATCCAGAGCAGGTTTTGCTACAGCAGTCCTGCATCTTAACTACACCATACTTTTCTTAGTACCTCCACCCCCAGATTGGCTATGGTATTCTACCCATATGTTATGACTGCAGATGCATCCTTGAAGGACATAGTACAGTTTTGTACCTACCATAAATGTAGATGTCCGATAGGTATGCATCTGCAGTCAGGTTTACCCTCCCTCCTTCCCCTCTGTGGTATTCCTAGGGTGCTTACCCCTCCATTAGCTAGCTGGGGGAATCTGTTATGGTGTATTTGTTTGTATGTATATATAGATGTATATATTTTTGCAATATGTTTGGAATTTTTTGGCAATTTATCCAAATTTAGCCTTCATAGAGGGCACCTGGCATCTGGGGCAAGAAAAACTGAGGAAAATGGCGTCGGCTGATGCTTTTATACCCCAGGCGCTCTGACGTCGGGGAAAGTGCGACATCAGCCGAGACCAGACCCAGACTTTGGAATCCGGCCGACCGAAGGGCTGCCTGAGGCAGGACAACCCATATGTTATGACTGCAGATGCATACCTATCGGACATCTACATTTATGGTAGGTACAAAACTGTGCTTTATTCCGCTCCACAAAGGTGGAGCCACAACAGACCCCGGAAACTATTGCCCTATAAGCCTGACTAGCTTGGTCTGCAAAGCTATGGAGCGCATCATCGTGTATCTCATTAACAGAGACATTGGAAACCTCCAAACACTGGACCCAACCCAGTTCTGCTTTAAGGGCAGGTCATGCCTCCTAAACCTGGTGGACTTCTTTGAGACAGTTACCAAGGCTATAGACGGGGGAAAGGTGGTCCACACAGCCTTCCTAGACCTCACAAAGGCCTTCAACACTATTCCCCACTCAGGTGTTATAGACAAGCTCACCAGCCTGAACATAAACCCCTACTTCACGAGATGGGTTGCCAGCTGGCTCACGGACAGAACCCACATGGTAAGAGGTGCAGGAGCTAGGTCTGACTCTAAACCGGTTACAAGTGGCGTTCCCCAGGGCTCAGTCCCAAGACCCCTCCTGTTCGGCATATACTTCTCAGAGGTACAGGCAAGCACAGGAGGACTATGGCTCACCACGTTCTCAGACAACTTCAAATTAGGGGCTATAATGGACTTTCCAGCTAACAGTCATCCTCCGAAAGGGTCTCACTGAGACAGATACCTGGTGTCAAGACCATGGTCTCAAGCTAAATGCCAAAAAGTGCATAGTCATTCCCTTTGGAAAAAACAAAGTACCCACAAACTACCACAGAGGTGGTAGCCCCCTAAATACGGAAGACATAATAAAGGGATCTGGGACCCAAGTAGATAGTAACCTATCCTTTGATAATCACATTGCCAAAGTGGTTAGAAAATCCTTCTATGTGGCCCACCTAATCACAACAGGGTTTGCGTCCTGATTGAAAGAGGTCATTGGGGCCCTCTACGCATAGTCATCAAACCCATCATAGAGTATAATGCCCCATTTGGGATGCACCTTACAAGTTGGCTTGGGGGTTTCTGCTTGCATTAAAATCTGTGTTGGTTACATTTCTAGTAACCATTTTAAGTCTTAAGTTGCTGGCTACTGAGACTTGTCTGCATATATTAACTGGACACAAGCTGATTTAAGTATATTTTTCTCTGCACTTATTTAAGATTTGAGTCAGTAAATATTGTGTGTCTTTTATTCAGTAAATATTGCGTCTCTGAATCTTGGTGGCTTTGGAATTGCTCGCCCCTGGTGTAAATCTTTTTGCACACTCCTCCTGGACCCATCTCATTTCAACTGAGTACAGTGAGATCATATTTTGATTTTGGATACTCCTACCAGTCCCATCTCCTCCTGCAGTGTACAGAGAGAGCACTTGGGAAGGACAATTCCCCTGTAGTGTCTTAATCTGCTCGGTTTCCTCAGTCTCAAAAAAAAAAAAAATTTGCACTTCTATCTGCCTTACTGTATTTGTGTTTCTTCCTACTTTATTGCCTTATTTTACGTTTGCCTCTTCTTAAAAGTA
>NC_056729.1:345492121-345497121 GCF_019279795.1 Protopterus annectens
ATTATGGGCCTGATGTGGGATGAGTAAAGAGGCACGATGACCTCCCCTGATTTAGATGTGAATCCCTTCATGTTTAGGTGGGCTATATAAAATGTTTTTCTAACCACTTTGGCCACGTGGTTTTTAAATGAGAGATTGCTATCAACTTGGGTCCCCAGGTCCTTAATTACTACTTCCGTACTTAATGGGTTGCCACCTATGTGGTAATTTGTGGGCGCTTTGTTTTTGCCAAAGGGGGTGACTACACACTTTTTGGCGTTTAGCTTGAGGCCATGGCTCTGGCACCATTTGTCTATTTCTATGAGGCCCTTTTGTAGGATGCTTGTGTCTGCTGGAGAGACTATTATGGCGCCTAGTTTGCAGTCATCTGCGAACGTGGTCAGCCACAGTCCTTCCGTGTTGGCCTGTACCTCGGAGATATATATACCGAACAAGAGAGGTCCCAGGTCTGAGCCTTGTGGGACGCGACTTGTAACTGGTTTGAAGTCTGACTTGGCTCCAGCAATTCTAACCATGTGATTTCTGTCCTTGAGCCAGTTTGCAACCCATCTAGTGATATAGCGGTTTATATTTTAAGCTGGTGAGCTTATCTATAATGCCTGAGTGGGGTATTGTATCGAAGTCTTTTGCGAGGTCCAGGTAGGCTGTGTGGACCACCTTCCCCTCGTCAATGGCCTTGGTGACTGTTTCAAAGAAATTGACCAGGTTTAAGGGGCAGGATCTGCCCTTAACAAAGCCGAAATGGGTAGGATCCAGTGTCTGTCGGTCCCCAATATCTTTTTTTATGAGGTCCATGATGATCCTTTCCATAGCTTTGCAGACCAGGCTAGTCAGGCTTATGGGGCAATAGTTTCCAGGATCCGTTGAGGCACCACCTTTGTTGAGAGGGATCACTGTTGCTGTACGCCACTCTTTGGGTACATATCCTGTAGTAAGGCTGAGATTGAACAGTAGTTTTATGTTTGGGTTTAGCTCTTCTTGGAGTTCATGGAGGATGCAGCCCGGGACACTGTCTGGTCCCATTTATGCTGTGTTTTTTGCTTTGGAGAGGGCGGCTTTTACCTGAGCATCTGAGATGTCAGGGGGGCAGCACTCTGCCTGGATAGATATTTCCCCTTTTGTTGGGGGGTGGGGCTGAGAAGTTTGCGCTGAACCTGTCAGCTAGGATGTTGGCAATGTCTGTGGGTTCGGTGTATTTTTTCTCATTTTGGACTAATTCTGAGCATATCTGGGAATTCCCACCCAGGTTCCTAGCATAACCAAAGAAAGCCTTGTGATTATCCTTAGTGTCCTGTGCAATTTTTCTCTCGAAGCTGGCCCTTGACGATTTTGAGTGCCCGTAGTTTTTTGCTAATACTGATCAGAGATGCCTTCCCTTTTTGGGATTTTGCTGTATCATGTAGTAGCTTCCTCCTTCTGTTGTGTAGTTTGTTTATGGCTGGGGTCCACCTGACAGGACGCCTGCCTTTGTAGGATTGGGTCTTGGTTTTATTTGGGATTGCATGATCCATGCATTCCTGAAGGTGTTCATAGAATGTGTTTATAAAGGATTCTGCAGTCTGGGCTGTATTTTCCACAGGCCCTGGGGGCTTTGAAGGATTCCACCTCGGCTTTGAGGAGTGTGAAATTTACTTTAGATAAGTTTTTCACTGTGGTTTTCTGGGCAGGGGGTGGGGTCGGGATGTGAATATCCAGTTAGATTAGTTTATGGTCTGATCTTACCAGTGAGGGATACACTACTGGTCTGGAGCATAGAGCCCCCATGTTGGTGATGATCAGGTCCAGTATGTTTTCCCCTCTTGTGGGAGTGGTAACAAGTTGATCTGAAGTAGGAGATTCGTTTGTCTGCAACCTGTGGGTTATGGATCCAGTATTGGATCCGAACCGGCATGGTTTATCCAGCTATGTATCCGAGCTCTTAGCTCCTCCCCTCACCCATAATGCCCTGCTCTCCCTACATGACCTCAGATCTAGTTTTTCTTGCTGGTAACCAGTTGGATCGTCTTGAGCTCTTCAGGTAAGTGTTCTAAAACTCTTAAAAAAAAGTTTCAGATTGCTTATAGTTAATTCTGTGTGATTGTGTTAGGTTTCCTTTAGTTTTTTGATATTTTTGGGTTAAAATTTTAATTTTAAAAATTTTATCTTAATTCCCTCCCCTCGCTGGTTAGGAGTTTTGTTTAAGTGTGTATTTGGGGCCTTGTGTGCGTGCTAGTTTAGCACTAATTACTTGTTTTTTTTTTTGTTTAAAAAAAAAAAAAAAAAAAACTTTAGTTATGTCAGAAGCCCCAAAGGCAATTTTTTTGAAGTGCTCCGAGTGTGGCCATAAGCTTTCCCCTGCTGATGGCCACACTCGGTGCGTTCGATGCCTTGGGGTTGAACACCTCACTTCTGGATGTTCCATTTGTGCAGGGTTCAACCCCAGGGCATTGAAGGATCGGAGGTCGAAGCTTGTCCTGGCGGGACTTCTGCCCCCGGACTCTGCTTCGGCCTCCGCTCCCGTGGTGGGTACTGTTGCTTCAGTCCCCTCCTCGCCTGCTCCCCCTCCTCCACCTGGGACTCAACCTCCCACTTTAGGGTTGGAGGAGAGGGAAGCCAGAAAAAAGGACCGGAGAGAGAAGCACCACAAGCGGCGGGCCGAGACCTCCGTTTCGGCCCCGCCAGCTAAGCGGACTTCTCCTCCGGCCTCCTTGGCTGCTGGCTCCCCCCCCCCCCTCGGCTCCGGTCCCCGGTCTGCTTTTCACTGGTGCCTGAGGAGGAGGAGACCCGATCTCCATCGAGGCTATCGAGGCGGCACTTAAGGCCTACCTCGGTAGCCTCTTCGAGGTCTACATATAGCCTTTCCGACACCGATCTGGACCGGATGATGAGAAGGTTCATCCAGGCCCAGATGCAGATGGAGTGCTCCTGCCCCCCTCTCTGGGGAGTTCACCCCATTTTCAAGCCCATAGCTCCTTCTCCGACCTGCTACCCAGGTTCGGAGTGTTCGGAGCCGGGCAGCTTCGGAGCCGGGGGTGGGTCGGCGCCGATAGTACTAGATACTTCGGATCCGACCCTGCCCTCGAGTGCTTCGGATCCGACCTCTCGGAGCCTGGCTCCGAGCTTCGGATCTGGGGGACTCAGTGTGCTTTCGGCGCCGTCTGTGTTGGAGCGCACTGGTCCCTCGGATCCGGGTGTCTCGGGGCCGGCTCCGATCCACTCTTCGGATCCGAGGGGGAGCCGACTTTCGGATCCTTTGGTCAAGGCTGGCTCCCCTTCGGCTTTTGATGGTAGTGGAGAGGGCTCTGTTGAGGGCTTCCGGACCCCCGGCACTTGCTTCGACTCCTTCCCGCGCTCCATCTGCACTGGGTCAGGCTTCCGCCATCCGTCCACTGGGACAGCCCGCTTCAATGCCCCAAGCTGTTCCATTGGAACAAGACACTGCTTGCGAGGGCTCCTCTGACAGCCCCCTCGAGTAAGCACCTCGCAAGCATACGTGTAAAAGGAGGCACATAGACTCCCCCAAGTCTTTAACTGAAGACACGGATTTGGAGGAAGGGGAAGGCTCCCCAAGATCACCCCCCGAGGATGTCTCCTTTGGAGACATCATGGAAATGCTTCGCATAAGGGGTGGGTGGTCTGCCCCTAAGTCTTCCTCTGAGTCCGTGTTCTTGGAGGCATTCGAAGCGGGCCCGTCTACCTCTTGGGTGTCCCCTCCTGCCGACCCCCTGGTGGACCTTATTACCACCAGGGCGTGGAAGGAACCGGACACCATGGAGCCAATCCCCAAAAGGCCAGACAGAATCCTTAGCCCCCCTGCAGACCGTGCCCACTGGAGTAAGGGGCCTCCGGTAGATGCCATGTTGACGGCAGCAGCCACCAAGAGGGAACTCGCCCAGGAGAGTCCCTCAGTCCATCCTCCGAGCAAAGAGTCTCAGATGATGGACCCCTTGGGGAAGCGAATCTTTAGTTCAGCGACCACCTCGGTGAGGGCGCTCAGCTATCTGGCACATGTTATCAGGATGCAGCGTGATCTTATTAAAGAATATGCTGCATCCCCCCCAGAGTCCATGTCGGAGGAGGACAAACTTTTGCACTCCACCCGTATGGCCACTCTTCAGTCCGTGATGAATACCTCTATGCGGTTGCTGTCCCATGCTACTGAGGGAGCCGCTAGAGCTGCAGGAGTAGGCCTAGTCACTAGACGCCAGGCCTGGCTCCGCCATTGCGATTTCACTGAGCTCTTCAAGGTGTCTTTCGCGAACACCCCCTTTGGTTCTGCCCTTTGGCAAAACGGTTCGCGACACCTTGATCCAGAGCGAAAAGGACGGGAGGACGCTGTCTTCCGTCGGAGTCCGCTTCTCTGTGCCCCAGAGGTCCTACTCTAGGAACCAAAAGGGCCAGAAAAAGATGTGGTTCCGGAAGTCGCAGTAATCCCAACCCACTCCGGACATCCAGTCCTTCCGTGGCAGAGGAGGACAGGGAGGACGCCGCCCCAGGGGCAGAGGGGCTCCCAGGAATTTCGGGTCCAGAGAACCTTTCTCTGAACGGCCCGCGCAGCAGCCCTGAGGGGTTGCCCGAGTGCTCCACTCTGGAGGCAGTCAGGGGACGTTTTTCGGAGCACATAGCGGCATGGGAGTCCTTAACATCAGACCGCTGGGTCCTAAGCATTATATCCAGAGGATACAAGATCCCCTTTCATCACATCCCAAAACTAAAATCCCTCCCCGACGTTCCACCCGGTCAGTGGGAGGCCGCTTCAGCAGAAATTGGCCATCTGCTGAGGAAAAGAGCCATCCAGCCCGTCCCCCCAGACCAGATCGGATCAGGGTTCTACTCCAGGTTCTTTTTAGTGCCAAAAAAGACGGGGGACCAAAGACCAATTTTAGACCTGTCCCTGTTAAACCTGGCAGTTCCCAAGGAGAAGTTCCGGATGGTCACTTTGCAATCCATCCTCCCCCTTCTGGGAGAGAATCACTGGATGTGCTCTATAGACCTCAAGGATGCGTACTACCACATACTGA
>NC_056729.1:345504621-345561043 GCF_019279795.1 Protopterus annectens
TAAGCATGGCAGTCTATACACGCATGCTTGCTCAGTGCACTTACTACTGGGCTAAAGGCTGCCAAGCACTGCAGAGCAAATTCAAATAGAAGAATGCAAAATGTTTGGCATATAAGGGTACATTTTAACTTTTATTTGCTCAAGAGCTGTTTTCAGATGTGGAGATTTTAGTAGTAGAATTTTTGTGCAGCTATGATTGATACTGCATGGCCATCTATTGTTTGTGGAGAAAAATAAACCGCTATGTAAGTAAACCACAACAGAGTGAAGTGGAAAAGAAATTGAAAACTATGTAGTAGGATTTCAGCTGTAAAAATGAAAAGTCTACCAGTTGGCAAAGAGAATTAAGGCTGTGCGGTATTAATGAGCTATTTGTTTGGTATACAGTTTGAGTCCCTCAGCCTTCATTTATCCACTGTGTAATTTTGAGCAAGCCACTTAATCACAGTGCTTTGGGGCAGTTGACAATTTGGCTAGGCTGTCTAGGCCTGTCTGCCATTAACTCATCTCTGCTTACACTTTTACCCCTGTAACTAATAGCCCTTGGGACACCATGTTCATGTACATCATAAAAGTTGTAGTACTCCTCACAACCTACATGCTGTCAGAAACCTCTGTATGCTACCTATATCCCCAACCCTACCTCTAATAGTGCTAACTCCACCACATTTGCTCATCATCTCTATACCATACTTCCCCGAAAATAAGACCGGGTCTTATACTTTTTCCCCTGCTAAAATACGCATTGGGGCATATTATCAGGGGATGCCTTATTTACCCCCCCCCCCCCGTACAACAATCTACATTTATTCATCTACAAAAGTCAACATTTATTCATGTACACAAATTGACATTTATTTGGTACTTTTCCATTATTGGGCAACAGTTCTAGATAACGTGTTAACAGTTGTGTGAGAATTCTGCATAAACAGTGCAACAAAGACTTCAACTTCAGAATATCTACACCTTTGCTTTCACAGTGCAATATTTCATGCTTAACGAAGTGTAGAAAAATCTCAATACATGTGTATTGGAGGAGGGGAATAAAACAGGTGAATAACTGCTACTTTTTGAGTGGTGATGCTTTCTTTTATTCCTTACTCAAACCATAAGAGAAGATTGATGGAAAGTCATAAAAATGAAGTCTGTTAACTGGTGACCTTACTTTGTAATTACCCCTTGATAATGAAACGTTACCTTAATACAATAAAGTCAAAAAACGACAAGAGCTTGCTGGCAGCTGAAAGCAGAAGCAATCCATTCTGTTGCCCCGATAACCGAAAAGTTATTCAAATACAGTCATGTCATCTTCTGGAGCATTGTCATAGTCTCCAACCCCTGAATTCCGGCCTGAATTTCTTGCGACTCCATTTCCTGTAGAACCATTACTCCAATCTGTCTTGCCTAGCAGTAGAGCTCTCCTTAAATGAGCACTGCTTGTCCATGTAGCCTGATCGTAGTGCATTGGCAACACAGTTTTATCCCGTGATTTCTTCACCCAAGTCACGACCTCTTGCAGGCTAGGATTTACAAAGTTTCCACACTGATTTCCCATTCTATTTTCAATGTAGTCATAGAGTTCCATGTGCAGATGGTCCTTGAATGGCTTGTTTGTTGCAACATCAAGAGTCTGGAGATAAACAGTCCATTCCTGTGGGAATCATTATTTGATCTATTCTCTGTGCAAGGAAGTTCTTCATGTCTTTAGGGCGGTGAGTGCTGGCTGAATCCCAGACCAGCAGACCTCTTTCGCCACCTCGCAAAACAAGTGGCAGCATTACATTAACCCACTTCCTTATAATTGCTTGCGTGCACCAGGCTTTTTCGGTTTCAAGAATGTAAATGCCTGAAACATGTTCAATCTTACCTTTCTTGCCCTTACTAATGATTAGAGGTGGAGGTTTCTTTCATTCTAGGCGAATTTCCAAAATACAGGTAACGCGTGCGGTCTCTTAACCAGTGGAGGGAATGTAGATTGACGAGGCACCCTTCTGATCAATTGTTGTTTGAGATCCTTGACCCATAAACACTGCAGTTTCATCCATAGCAGTCATGTCGGAGAGTTGGTATTTAGAAAAGTCGATGTCCTCAGCAAAGGACTTGAATGCATGTGCACGTTTAATAACATCTTCCAGTTTGAACAGTGTTGTCGATCTTCTTAGAGACAGTTCATATTGCTGAAGGAAGCCATCCAGCCAGTGTCATAATGCTTTGAATTCTTCTGAGGATATTTCTAACTGTGGTGCTATTGCAAGGGCAAATGCTGGAATATCAGCCCTGCGCACAACCAAAGCCTCTGCTCTCCTGTTAGCAATCCATTCGCAGATGATGTCTTCCAGCTCAGGAAATAATGGTTGTCGACCTGATCCACACTTGCACTTCTTAGCATTTCCTTGTCCACCTGTTGATTGAGGTTGTTGTACTCTCTGCCATTTTCAGACCGTTCGGACATCCAACTTCTTCTCTTTGCAGAAAACCGTCACATTCTTTCCCCGGGCGTCCTCTACAATTCCTTTCTTGTACTTGACGGAATAGCTCGCTCTTTTTGCACTCATGTTGTCTGGGTTTGTTAATTGAAGACTTATGAGACAGGACTGGCAACAAAAATGGTGACTGTTAAGAGACATCCACACCCGTTTGTTATCAAGTAAGCTCATTTTACCTGCGACGTCTGTACGTTGACCAATCAAAGTACACTTGCCAGTGTTTATGGGCCAAGGATCTTAAATGTCACGTGTGGGTGAGGATTAGGGTTAAAGTAAGAATCGTGGAGGGCTCCCAGGTTAAGAATCGTACGACCGTCTGCAAAGAGAAGAAGTTGGGTGCCTGAATGGTCCGGAAATGGCGAGCAGAGTACAATAACCTCAGTCAACAGGTGTCAGTAATACTATTTTATAATTCGACACGTCCGTCGTGTGTTGATCTCAACTGGGACTTATTTTTGGGGTAAGGCTTATGTCCTGAACACCCTGGAAAACCATGCTAGGCCTTATTGTCTGTTTTTTTCTTATTTATGGAGAAATACTGTAGTACTTCTCATCTTCACTACTTAAAACAACATCCTAAAACAAAAGAAAAAAATACAGTATTTAATTTGATTTAAACTGTGTTGAAGGAATATTGAACTCAAGTTGCAGTTATTCTGCTCTTCAGTTATTCCCACCCACCCTCCCTGTTTTTGTTTTGGTGTTGATCTTAGTGGCCTTGAAACTGCCCGCCCCTCAGCCTGCCTCTGGGCCCATCTCATTTGCTCACTCAACTGAGTGCAGTGAGATCCTATTCTGATTTCAGGCACTCCTACTGTGTACAAAGAGAGCATCTGGGAAACGGACAAAAAAAAAAAATTAAGCTTATTTCCTGCCTTTCCTGACAAGTGGTATAGACTATTTGTAGGCTTCTGAGCCCCCAAGCCCTTCGGTGTTTGAGGGAAGCCTTCTAGCTTGTTTTTTTTTTCTTATAACTAGCCAGTTTTCTAGTTTCAGCACTCAAATCTGTTTCTTTGATCTCAGCACTTGTTCAGATAAAAAAAAAAAAAAATTATCTGCTTTTACTGTACTTGTGTTTCTACCTACTTCATTTTACTTTTGCATCATCTTAAAAATACTCAGTTGTATTTATTACTGCTTGGTGTAACTCATTCTAAGCTTTTTGGTTTAAACACTTGGGTTTCGGACCAGTTGTTTTGCACTGAGAGGGTTTGTGGTCTGCACTGTTGTGGCAGAACAGGTAGCTCACAGCCTTCTAGGTTGGGAACTGCTGATTGAGGGCTCAGTGTCTGTTATTCTAAAAGTGTATTAATTCTGGTTTAAGCACTTGGGCTTTCAAGCCAGTTAATTTACATTAAGAGGGTTCGTGGTCTGCACTCTTGTGGGAGGAGAGGCTGGACTCTACCCTTCTGAGCTGGGAATTTCTGGTTAAAGGCTTATAGTGCATGCATATCTGAACTGCTTCTTACCGAAGTTGGTGCGCCTTGTTTGCTGTGGCATAGACTGGATTCGGGCCTGCTGGATCTAGCTTTGTTTGTGTAACTTGAGCACTAATCCAGACATTCTCTAAAGTATTAAGTTGTATTTATTACTGCTTGGTTGTAACTTGATTAAAGTGTAGCTATCATTCTAAGTCTTTTGGATTAAGCACTTGGGCTTCAGACCAGTTGTTTTACATTAGGAAGATGTTCTTCATCTCACATTGCTGCAGTCCTTACTTATGGGTAGTCCGCTGTCCTCGGTCGGCCCGAATACCAAAGTATTAGGCTGACGTCGGTCATGGGCGCTTAGATCTGACATCAGAGCGTCAGGGTATAAAAGCGCATGACCGACGTCATATCCTCAGTCTTTTTTGCCGCATGGTCCGATGCAGAAGCAGCATTGCAAGTGCCGTTCGGCGTTCTGAAATTTTTTGAATTCGGAGTTTCAGACCGATACCAAGTTGGGCTAAGTACCCCATTGGGGAATATTTTTGTTTTTTCTTGCCTCAGTTATTTACCGGATGTCAGAAAAAGTGAATAATTGTATTTCTTGTGGGAAACAGATACCGCATAGGGATTACCACTCACTTTGTATTCCTTGTTTGGGACGAGCACGGCGTCGGGTGTCGGTTTTGTGCTAGGTTCAATAAGCGCACTATAAAACGGAGGTTAGATTGCGCTAGGTTAGTCTTTGGCAAGCGGTGTAATTATAATATGCCGTCGGATCCTCCGGCCCGCTTCCTAAGAAGCGCAAAGACAAATCTGTGAAGCCTAGGCAGAATGATTCGTCCGTTTCGGACGCCGGTCCATTAGAAGTTACAGGGGAACAGGTGGACCAGGCTGAAGTTTCTGTTGAGACTCAGGGGGAAACTTTGATTTTGCAAGAGGTGGCCTCACAGGAGTCAGGTCAGGCTGAAGGGGCCTCTCAGGTTACTATTCTCCCTACTGTGCCTAGAGTGGTTAGGCCTTCTGCTACTATTTCTAAGGCTCCTTCTAAGGACAGGTCTGTTTTGCCTTCCTCTGGTGTCAGTCCTGGTTCCTCAGGGTCAGTGCCTAAAAAGCACATGATTAAAATGGCAGAAGATTTGATTACTTTAATTAGAGGTTCTATGCCCCCTCCTGATAAGAGGCCCAGGGTAGAGCCAGAGTTGGAAAGTTTGGAGCAGGCCTCAGATGATTCAGAGTCTTCTATGGAAGACATTCAAGATTTTCCTCCTTATTCGGATTCTGATGCAGAGGATTCCACTCCTTCTGCTTCTCCTCCTGAGGATTTTTCGTTTTCAGAAACTTTACATTCCATGAGGGAGCATTTTAAGTGGGAAGGACAGGATTTCTCTGATTCACGGAAAAGGCTTAGGGAATTTTTGTTTTTACCACAGCATAGACCCTTAGCTATACCTCCAGTTTTGGATGTTGTTCAAGATGTTTTCTCGAGGCTTCCCTTAATCCAGATTCTGTGCCTCCTGCCAGTCAAACCAGACAGGTATTACAGGGTGCCTGAGGCTCATAAATATCTGTATAAAAGTCCTAGGGCAGACCCAGAAACTATTAGTCAGGGGCCTAAGGGTGTGAGAGCTTCTGTTGTAAAAAATCCGGTTCCTCTAGATAAGGAAGCTAGAGCTTTGGATAGATGGGGTAAGAAGGTGTATACCTCTTCTACGTTAGCAATGAGGGCTTTAAATTGCCAGTTTCATATGTTGAAATATCAGAATTTCCTCCTTTCTCAGCTAAAATCTAAAGTGGATGCTTTAGCAGAGGGTATAGAGTGTAAAGAATTGCAGGATTTGGTACATGTCTCTGAACAGGTGGGCAAACATTCTTTACAATGTGGCTTTGATGCTTTACAGGCTTCTTCTAGGGTGGCTGCCACTGGTTCAGTTATTCGAAGGCACGCCTGGCTTAAGGATCAGAATTTGTCTGAGCATGTTAAGACTAGAATTCTGGATGCCCCTTTACAGTCTGAAGTTTTGTTTGGTCCTCCTGTGGAGTCTGTATTAAAGAAAATGGAGGACAAGGCTAAGTCGATGCAGACTGTTAAAGATTTTTTGCAGGTGCAACCTCCAAAGTTTAGTAGAAATTGGCCTACTAAAGGATGGACGTACCCTTCTTCTGATTCTCAGTCTAGGGGCAGATCTAGACGTGGTAGAGGCAGAGCTCAGAGTTCCTTCAGACCTAGAACATGGAGTTCGCCTGCACAATCTACAGGTGAGGGCAGGGGCCAGTCCTTTCGTAAACAGGCCCAATGACCTGCATTTTCAGCTGCCAGATTCCTCTTGCCTGGCAGCTCCTTTGGGAGGAAAGTTAGCACTTTTCAAGCAAAACTGGCTTTTAGTCACCCAGGACAAATGGGTTTTGGACATTATAAACCGAGGCTACAAGTTTTATTTCCATACATTGCCTCCTTTCAAAGGCATGCCAGATGTTCCTCCTCGGCAAAGGTTAGAGGCTCACAAACAGATTTCTTTACTTCTTCAAATGGGAGCTATACAGCCAGTTCCTCTGTCAGAAGTGGGCCTAGGATTTTATTCTCGCCTGTTTCTAGTTCCAAAGAAAGGGAACACATGGAGACCAATTTTGGATTTATCTATCCTCAACACTTATCTGGACATTCCAAAGTTCAAGATGCTGACGTTACAACAGCTTTTACCTCTGTTGGGAAAAGATCATTGGATGGTAACTCTGGATCTCAAAGAGGCTTATCTTCATGTTCCTATCAGGCCCAGTTGCAGGAGGTACCTGCGTTTTCGAGCTGGAAATTTACATTATCAGTTCTCTGCATTGCCCTTTGGCTTATCTACTGCGCCCAGAGTGTTCACAAAGGTTCTGGCTCCAGTGATAGCCTTTTTCAGGTTAAGAGGAATACAGATTTATCCTTATTTGGACGATTGCCTGATTATTGCTCAAGACAAAGACGAACTTCTTCATCTACAGTATGTGATGGCAGTATTAAGATGCCTGGGGTATTCTGTGAACGAAATAAAGTCCAGTCTAGTACCCTCTCAGGACATGTGCTTTCTGGGTGTGAGACTGAATACAGCTTCCCAGATGGCTTTTTTGACCTCGGACAAACAAAGAAGCTTTTCTCTTTATTTCCATCAAATGTCTCTACAGTCCAGGCTGACTGCAAGGACAGTCCTTCAAGCCTTGGGGTTCATGGCATCTTGTATTCTGGTGCTTCCCAATGCCAAACTGCATATGAGGAAGCTTCAATGGTATCTCAAAAATGTATGGACACAACACTGCCAAGATCTAGACACTGTCATTCAGATAATACCTTGCATTCAGAAGGAATTTTTGTGGTGGGCTCAGGAATGTCACCTAAACAAGGGACTCTCTGTGACCCGACCAGAGGCGAGTCAGATTCTAACGACAGATGCCTTGGACAAGGCTTGGGAGCACACCTCAATGGAAAATGGGTGCAAGACACGTGGCCTGTCAGACTTCAACATTTGCATATCAACTTGAAGGAGATGTTAGCAGTCCAGTTTGCATTGATGGCTTTCAAGGATTTACTTCACCCAGGGCAGGTGTTGATTCAAACAGACAACACTACTGTCATGTGGTACATCAACAAGCAAGGGGGAACCCATTCATACCCTCTTTGCAGGCAAGCGATGATTTTGTGGGAGACGGCTCTCAGTTTACACCTCAATCTTCAGGCAAGGTTTCTGCCAGGAGCACAGAACTCCTTAGCAGATGTGTTGAGCAGACAAATAGTGGATCCTCATGTATTCCAGCAGTTGACAGTGTTATGGGGGACCCCAGACATAGATCTGTTCGCTTCTCCACTAAATTACCAGTTGCCAAAGTTTTGCACAAAAAGGTTTCATCACACAGCTTGGAAGGTGGATGCTCTATCATTCAGTTGGAGCAATCTTCATGTCTATGCCTTTCCACCTCTGCCTCTCCTCCCCAAGGTACTCTTGAAGGCCAGACAAGACAAGCCATCCATGATTCTGATAACGCCGGATTGGCCTCGACAGCACTGGTACCCACTTCTGAGGAGTTTAGTAAGGGAGCCTCCATGGCCTCTACCTTTAATCCCGCATCTTTTGTCTCAGGAGGGCAGTCACTTCCTCAATGTCAGGATTCAGTCTCTGCATCTAACAGCTTGGCATATTCTGTTTTAGACCCTGGAGGGTTTCAGCTGCCACAACAAGTTTTGAATGTTATTTTGGAGGCCAGAAGGCCTAGTACAAGGAAAGTTTACGCTGATAAATGGAGGAGATTTTTTGTTTGGAGCAAAGAGAAGGACTTTGATGTTTCCAAGCCTAATTTACGTGCTTCTCTTCAATATCTTACTGAGTTATTGGACAAAGGTTTGTCTTTCTCCTCTATAAAGATTCATGCTGCAGCCATTTCTGCTCACTATGACTGTGACCCTCCTTTATTCTCTCATCCTTTGTTTAAGCAATTTCTTAGAGGGGCAAAGAACATAAGACCCCCACGTATAGCTCCTACTCCTGCTTGGGATCTCAATTTTGTGTTGGAAAAACTTACTCTACAACCTTTTGAGCCTGCAGCTACGGCCGAGTTGAAGTATTTGTCTTGGAAAACTGCTTTTTTGTTGGCCATTACTTCTGCAAGAAGGGTTTCTGAATTACAGGCCCTTATGGCAGTGGAGCCTTTCCTGATTTTTCATAAGGATAGGGTATCTTTGCGTACTAATCCTTCCTTTATGCCTAAAGTGGTTTCTAGTGTGGCCTTAAACCAAACTATTCATTTGCCTACTTTTTATGCAAACCCCCAAAATAAAGGGGAGAAGATTTTGCATACTTTGGATATTCACAGGCAGTTGCGTTATTATTTGAGCAGAACCAAGGAGTTCAGACAGTCTCAGCAGTTTGTTTCTTTTGCTTTGGGTTCTCAGGGTAAACCTGTTTCAAAACAAACTATTTCTAAGTGGATTGGGTTTTGTATTTCTTTCTGTTATTCCCATCATGGTAAGGAGATTCCGGCTGGAATCAGACCTCATTCCACTAGAGCTACTGCCACTTCTACTGCCTTTCTAAGGGGGGTAGCTACAAAAGATATTTTGGAAGCAGCTACTTGGAGTTCAGTACATACTTTTTCTAAACATTACCACCTTTCTCTTTATTCTAAGTCTAGGGCTGGATTTGCCACTGCAATATTACAGGGCATTTTAGCAGCCCCTAATGCTTTATGATTTTGCCATCCTCCCTTTCCCGTTGCTTTGGGATTCTACCCATAAGTAAGGACTGCAGCAATGTGAGATGAAGAACATAGTACAGTTTTGTACCTACCATAAATGTAGATGTTCGAAGATCCACATTGCTGCAGTCCAATTTACCCTCCCTCCTTCCCCTCTGTAGTTGGACATAGTTTTATGCTTTGGGTGATGGTTGTTGTTGGACATGTTTTTGGGAGGTATTCTGTTTTTGGCTGTGGCCTTCTTGTTTGGCCTTCTGACATCTGGGGCAAGAAAAGACTGAGGATATGACGTCGGTCATGCGCTTTTATACCCTGACGCTCTGATGTCAGATCTAATAGCCCATGACCGACGTCAGCCTAATACTTTGGTATTCGGGCCGACCGAGGACAGCGGACTACCCATAAGTAAGGACTGCAGCAATGTGGATCTTCGAACATCTACATTTATGGTAGGTACAAAACTGTACTGTTTGTGGCAAGCACTGTGGTGGCAGGACAGGTAGCTTTCATCCTTCTAAGTTGGGAACTGCTGATTGAGAGCCCAGCGTCCAAGGGTATTAGTTCTAGTTTAGGCACTTGGCTTCAGGCCAGTTATTTTACATTAAGAAGGTTCATGGTCTGCACTCTTGTGGGAGAAGAGGCTGGACTCTGCCCTTCTGAGCTGGGAATTTTTGGTTAGAAGTTTATAGTGCCTGAATATTTGAACTGTATCTTACTGAAATTGGTACACCTTGTTTGCTCTAGCATAGACTAGATCCAGGCCTGCTGAATCTAGCTTTGTTTATATGCTTGTTTTTTCCCTGGAAGCTAATTCCACCTAATACACGGCTTCTCAGCGCTTCTGTGGATCACTAGTGATATCTGCATTGCTTACTGTACTAGTTCCTTGTTTCACTTGAAAGAAAGTTACTGTTTGTCGTTTTTACATTTAGTTACTTGTAACACATTGCACTCAAGTTACCTGGCACTTGCTCACTATAGCAATTATATAAGTCAGCACTAAAAATTAAAAGCACTACACCCTCACTCCCCACTGGCACTTGTTTTCAATTATTAAGGAATTCCCAATATTATTTTAGCATGTCCAAAGGTCAGTTGTCAATTTCCTCTCCGGTCCAGCTGGTGAATCTGGGAATCTTGAGGCAATGTTTTAACTGCCTCATGTACACAGACAACCCTCTCCTCCTCCCACATAACACAAATACTTGCGAGAGATGCAGCTATTTAGCCAAACTGGAGGCTGAGCTCTCTCAACTCAGGACTGGCAAGACCAGACAGGAGGAGAAGGCAACTACACACACCACAAAACCAGCCTCACATAATGCTACCACACCACTGAATCAAACACATAAACACACAAAGACTTACTCTGAGGCTCTGAGTAAAAATTTACCTAAACAGCAGAGGCCTCCAAAGCAGACACCCAAACAACTGCTACCTCAAGACACCCCACAAGCAACACATAAACCACCAAAGCAGTGTGCAAAGCAGTCACAGCCCTTAAGGCCAAATACAACACCAAACATACTTGTCATAGGTGACTCCATAGTCAGACACACTGACGTCCCACTCACCAGGCTGAACAAGGAGAGGGTCACAATAAGCTGCCTATCGGGAGCTAGAATCCGCCACATAACACAAGCACTCTGGTCACTCCACGGCAAGTACAAATATGACACAGTCATTGTCCATGCTGGTGTGAACGACCTGAGACGTACCTCCTTGGACTACATGAAAAGAGACACAGAGGAGCTCTCTGATTATGTAGCCCAGGCAGGTATGACCCTGACCCTGAGCAGTATCCTTCCTTCACCAAGAATGATGCCACAATATAGTGACAAGATGATCAGCTTTAACAATTGGCTTAATGTCTGGTGTCATTCAAAGGGGAACCAGTGTCTGTCTGCCTGGGATGACATGCTTGACAAGCCACGCTGCTTCTCAAGGGACGGCTTGCACCTGTCACCCCTGGGATTCCGGATATTAGCTAAGGCTCTTGCCACTCCCATAGTGCCTTTTTTAGGCAAGGCTCAAATTCTAAACCTACCACCCTAGAAAACAAAAATGGGAAGAAACTGAGGGTAATGCTGCTCAATGCCAGAAGTCTAAATCTCAAAATGCACGCACTCGAGGCCCTTCTCAGTATGGAGAACATAGATGTCTGTGCTGTAACTGAAACCTGGTTCAAGGCTCCTGAGAGCACCCTGGCACTATTAGGTTTTACCTCATCATGCGTTCTGGCCCCAAAACCTGGACCACACCACAAAAGGAGGGGGTGTATCCATATTCATAAAGGATACCCACACCTCCAGGTTGGTGGCAACGCAAGCTTGGAAACCATCCAGGTGCAGCTAACCATAGGCAAAACTGCTCTACAAATTGTAGCATGCTACAGGCCACCCTCTCAAACTCAGGAACCCCACACAGCCTTCCTGAAGACACTGGAGGGTATAAATGTATCAACACCATCATATTGGGTGACTTCAACTACCCGAATATAGACTGGGAACATTACTCAAGCCCTAACTTTCTAGCCCAACTGTTCCTGGAGTTCATAAATTCAAATGCCATGGAACAGCTAGTCACTGTTCCCACAAGAGGAGAAAATATACTAGATCTCATTATCACAAACATGGGGACAAAATGCTCCACACCGGAAGTATATCCCTCATTGGTGAGATCTGATCATAAACTAATCTCACTGGAAATCCACATCCGCCCCCCACCCCAAACAAAAAGACCACAGTGAAGAACTTCTCTAAAGCAAACTTCACACTACTCAAGACTGGTGTGGTATCCTTCAAGGCCCCTGAGCCAGTGGAAACCACAACCCAAGCTGCGGAAGCCCTTACAAATACCTTCTATGAACACCTCCAGGACTGCATGGATCAGGCAATCCCAAATAAAACCAAGACTCTTTCCACAAAGGGCAAACATCCAGTCTGGTGGACCCCAGCAATTAAACTTTACAATAAGAGGAGAAAGGTATTACATGGTAGAACAAAATCCATAAAAGGGAAGTCACCCCTGATCATTATTAGTAAAAAAATACGAGCACTCATAAAATCAACTAAGGCCAATTTTGAGAGAAAAATTGCCATGGATTCAAAGGACAATCATAAGGCCTTTTTCAGCTATGTTAGGAACCTGGGTGGAAACTCCCAGATATGCTCAGAATTAGTCCAAAATGATACAAAAATCACTGAACCCACAGACATTGCCAACATACTGGCAGACAGGTTCAGTGCAAACTTCACCCCCCTCCCCTAAAGGAGAGATAACTATCCCAGCAGAGTGTAGCCTCCCAGACATCTCAAATGCGCAGGTGGAACTGCTCTCTCTAAAGCTAAAAACACGGCATCAATGGGACCGGATGGTGTCCCCGGCTGTGTGCTACACGAGCTAAATGAGGAATTAAACCCGCACATAAGGCAGCTGTTTAATCTCAGCCTTACCACAGGATACGTGCCCAAGGAGTGGCGTACGGCAACTGTGGTCCCACTCCACAAAGGCGGTGCCTCTACGGACCCTGGTAATTACCGCCCCATAAGCTTAAGTCTAGTCTGCAAAGCTATGGAGAGGATCATAATGGAGCTCATAAACAAAGATATAGGGGACTTGCAGACATTGGACCCGACCCAGTTTGGCTTCAAGGGCAGATCATGCCTTTTGAACTTGGTCGACGACTTCGAAACGGTCACCAAGGCCATTGATGAGGGAAAGGCAGTCCATACAGCCTACCTTGACCTTGCAAAGGCCTTCGACACAATATCCCACTCAGGTATTGTAGAAGAACTTACCAGCTTAAATGTAAACCCATATGTCACAAGATGGGTTGCAAACTGGCTTAAGGACAGAACCCACAGGGTTAGAGTTGCTGGCGCTATGTCAGACTCCAAGCCGGTCACAAGTGGTGTCCCACAGGGCTCGGTCCTTGGCCCCCTATTGTTCGGCATCTACTTCTCAGAAGTACAGGCCAACATGGGAGGACTTTGGCTGACAAAGTTTGCAGACGACTGCAAACTGGGTGCCATAGGGGAAAGTGCATCGGACACGGATATCCTTCAGAAGGGACTCACGGAAACAGATAGCTGGTGCCAGAGCCATGGCCTGAAGTTAAACGCCAAAAAATGTATAGTCATACCCTTCGGGGAAAAACAAGGTAACCCCAAGCTACCATTATAGGTGGCAATCCACTAAGCACAGAAGAGGTTATCAGGGACCTGGGGACCCAGGTTGACAGTGGCCTTTCTTTTGACACTCACGTTGCTAAAGTGGTTAGAAAGACCTTCTACATTGCCCACCTGATCATGAAGGGATTCACATCCAGATCTAGTGAGGTCATTGTTCCCCTGTACTCTTCACTTAGACCAATGATGGAGTACAATGCCCCATTCGGGATGTATCTCACCCGACATCTGCAGCAGTTGGAGAGACCCCAAAGGTTCCTCACCAAAAGGATAAAGGGACTCCAAAATCTGTCATATGCTGCCAGATTGAAGAAACTCCAGCTATATTCAGTTGCATACCGTCTGCTCAGAGGTGACATGTGCCTGACATACAAGGCCATGTCCAACCCGGAATTAATGGACATGCTCCACCTCAAAAAATCCAAATCCACCAAAACCACTAGAGCAAGCGACTTAAACCTTAGCACGGATATAAATAGGACGTGCTGGAGGGATAGATTTATCACTCGGAGACTCCCTATGCTGTGGAATAAAATCCCGATCCATGTGAGGCAGAGCACCTCGCTGGCTCTGTTCAAGAGAAATCTTGACCTGTGGATGGGAGATCGTAGGTTTATCCCGGGAATCATCTCTGTGTCACTGCTGGACAGAGGCACAACAAACTAATGGGCACAGTATTTTTTCATATAAGGGGTGGCGTAAGCCACAAAAATTTGGGCTAGGCTTATAAATGCCTTAGGGCAGATAGCCTAGTATAAACCTATGAACTACACACTAGGAACAAAAAAACAAATTGAATCAAAGGTGTTTCCCAGGCACAGTTTCCCAACTTCATTACAACTCTCTGAAGACATCCACACTAATTCTAAGTTCAGCCTTAATTAACACTCTACAACCACTGTCGCTTAGTACCACTACAAATCACGGAGCAAAGAGTTAAAGTTCATTAATATTACCATCAGGAGCATCTCAAACAAAGTTGCTAGCTTGCATGCATTCGTATCGCAGCACATCTATGACATACTAATAAATACTGAGACTTGGTTAAAAAACACTATCAAAGTCTGAAATTCTTCTGCTAGGATGTAGCATACTTGGAGCAGACTTCATTTGCAAAAAAGCAAGTGGAGCAGCTTTTATATATCCTAACTCTAAACATCTCTCTGTATCGGCACAGACAGCCTTGGTTTAATAATGGGAGAAGTATTTATTTATTTTCTTTAATTTAACGCACAAGAGCTTGTATATTATTCAGTATACATCCCTCCAGGAAATGACATCCCCATATTTGAGGACATATCCTGGGTGTCCGTCAGTATACTGCATGAATCCCTAATTTTGGTGGACTTCTAAATACAGACTGCTCTGATGCTCCGCATCGCAAGCATCAACCGCTGCGGCTTTAAACTACCCCCATAGACTCCAACTAGATGCAATAAACCCACTAACAGCACATCACTGTTGGACTGGATACTTTAATCACACACTTGTAATTTCTCTGTTAGGTACCTTACCTGATACCATGAGAGACCAACAACCCACTTTGCCAGTAGAGTCTCTAACCACTTTTCCTAGGCAATACCACTACATCTTTGTGCACAACCTAACTAGCTTCAGTACAGATATCCTTCTATTCACATGTTGCAGTATTCTGTACCTATGAGTTTCCTCTCTTGCTAACCAAACGCCTTTATGGCCTTGCAGCCATCCTCCTCCAATCCTGAGCCCTAGGCCTCAGGCCACAGAACCCTCTCAGGTGGAAGAGGAAGAATACTGTGGTGATTCTTCCGAAGAATCATTTTCCTACACTTCTTAGCTCCCTTCTCCCCTTGCATATGGTTCCGCAGAGGAAGAATTTGTGAATCCAGATTCGCTTGCAGAACATCTAACCTTTGAGAACTATAGCTAAAATGAAGGAAGATTTTAAATGGTAATCGGTGACGACAGAGGTACAAAACATATGTTATGACCTCATCCAGATTGATTCCTCAGTCCCAACTGCTGTTCCTCTCATTCACCTAGCTTTTTTGAATGCCTTTACAGCAGCATCCCTGAACCTGGACTCCCAGTCCCCCCTGCTCGACACAGACCTGAAATATTCTATAAATTCCCCAAGACAGCAAAATTCCTAGTAAGTGTCCAACTGTAGACCCAGCCACCATTTCAATTTCAACTGACAGGCTTCAAAACTACTGCCTTCTACTTCCCTCCTCCCTGCTGACTAGGACAGCAAAACTATGGAGTGTTTGGGTAAAAGGATATACACTTGCCTTCAGAGCAATCAATTACCATACACACGTCTAAATATGCCTCATCCCTGTTGGAGAAAATTGCCAAAGTGTTATGCGACTCCCCTGACTCAGCCAAAGCTCAACTGTCTTCCTTTATTTCCATGACTTCTCAGGTTACCAGGCACTCAATCAAGTGCAGCTGTAATGCTGCTGAGGCCACAGCAAGGTCAGCAGCTTTAGCTTCTGCCTTAAGAAGGTATTCCTGATTACGTCTCCAGCGCCTACCAGATGATTTTACAGCTAAGCTGGTAGGTGCTCCTTTGGATAACTCAATCCTGTTTGGATCAAAGGTAGCAGACTTATTGAAGTCCTTGCAACAAAAGGGGAAAGAGTTGCAAGATTTAAAACCTCTATTGATATCCCATAGTTTTCCTGGGGTACAGGATATGAACAGATACCGTGAAAGCCTACCTTCCTCCTCAAAAGGTGAAAAGCGTAAACTTTTGCTCCTAATTTTTCAGGCCAAAGAAATGACTGCAAGGCAGTACCTCAGGCTCCTGGGTTACATGATCTCCACTATTCCCATGCTGCCTTTAGCCAGACTTCACATGAAACTGCAGTGGTACCTCAGGTCAGTTTGGACACAGCATTCCCACCTCCTAGAGTACAGGGTGTCCCTCTTGCCCTGCTGCAAACAGCAGATCAATTGGTTGAATCAGATTAAGCTCAACCCAGGTCTTCCACTCCAACCCCCTCAACCAAAACGGATTATGTACACAGACGCCGCAGACCTTGGGTAGGAAGAGACTCTGGGGCACATGAAGCTGCAGTGAGTGTGGTCAGCACCACACAGGAAAGAGCACATCAGTGTGAGAGAAATGAGGGCAGTACTACTGGCCCTGCAGGCCTTCCAAACCAGGCTTCAGCAGGGACTCGAGGCTTTTTACAGACAATACCACACTACTGTGGTATCTCAACAAGCAAGGGAGAGCCAAATCGTAGTTAGTTTGCAGACTAGCTTTCCTGGTGTGGGGACTGACCTCTACCCAGAGATTGACTCTACAGGCAGTGTACTTAACTTCACAACAGAATTCCCAGGCAGACTCCTTCAGCAGGTCCATCACTATGGCTCACGAATGGATGCTGCACAGGGATGTCTTTCTGGACCTGATCCACTGATGGAGAACACCTCAAATAGACTTGTTTTCCTCCACCATCAACAGGCATCTTCCCTCCTCCTGCATCAGACTACCAGAATCGTGGGCTATGGCAACAGATGCCTTTTCACTTTCTTGGAAGGGGATGTTTCTCTATGCATCCCCTCCCCCCTTTCCCTCTTGTTCAGAAGGTCCTACTGAAGATGCAACATGACCAACCAGAAATCTTGCTGGTGACTCCCTATTGGCCAAGACAACATTGGGTTCCCCTTTCTCCTACAGTTATCCAAGGAAAATCACCACAAGTTAACCCTCAGAGTGGACCTTCTCACACAGGGTAAGGGAACCCGAATCCACTCCGTGGCAATCTCTTCACTTCACTCTGTGGGTGATAGGATTCTGATTCTTTTCAGACACCTTTACAATGAGAATGTGTTCACTGTCCTGCAGGAGGCCAGGAAACCCAATATTGGGTGATCTTGTTTATCCAAGTGGAAAAGATTCTCCATATGGTGTCTCAAAAGGCAGTTGGACCTGTTGCAAAATGCGACTCCTCTAGTACTATCTTAACTGTGTGAACTTTTGCAGACAGGGTTAGCGTTCTCATCAATTAAGGCCCATTTGTTTGCCTTTTCAGCATGCCTGCCTTTAGACCCCCCCCCCTTAGCTTACAGATTGCCTGCAAAGCTGTTCCTCAAGGGGTCCTTCATCCCAGGCCACCAAGGAAGCCCATTCTCCCTCCATGGGACCTGAACTATGTTTTACAGAAGCTAACACTTCCCCTATTTGAGCCAGCATCCAAAGCTTCCCTAAAGTACTGCACACGGACGACTGTCCTCCTCGTGGCCTTGACCACAGCTAGAAGTGTGTCTGAGCTGCATGCCCTCATGGCTATTCCACGGACAGGGTAACCATTAGAACCAACCCTTCCTTCATGCTCAAGGTGGTTAATGACCTTTCTTTAAACCAAGCCATCCATCTACCCACCTTCCCTAATCCACAGGGAGACTGTGAGAGAGTACTTAATTCACTGGATGTGCACCAACAACTCAGATTCTGTCTGCACAAAAACAGACCAGTCAGGCAGGCAAACCAACTGTTTCTCTCCACCCCAGAGCCCTAGGAAAAGCAGTATCTAAACAAACCATTTCTACTCCAAAGCTTTTACCTTTTGCTACAAACACCACTGGTGTCTGGGGTCATGAGGGTAGAGCAGGGCATTATGGGTGAGGGGAGGAGCTGAGAGAGATTGATCTATAATAAAAAAAAAACGGTTCCGATCGGATCCGATATCGGATCCACCACAGGTGCACAGCACAATGAATACACCTACTCAGATGGAACGTTATGGTGAGTACATAACTTCTAATTATTCTTGCAATGGAGTGTTAAAACAGACTCCAGGGCAGTGGCCGCTCTGGGGCCTTCTTCAAGGGCTTGGACACCTCCACTGTCCTTGAAGCTGCTACTTGGTCTTCTGTGCACACCTTCACAAAACATTACAAGATAACCATATTTATAGGTCCAGAGCTGGATTCGCCAAGGCTATCCTTTATGGATTTCTGGGGAATTCTACTAGACCACTTCCCCCTTCCTCACAGTGAGCTTTGGCACTTCCCCATATGTACAGAATACTGCAACATGTGAAATAGGGGGTCACCTTCATTTGCCCGAAAGTTCATTTGACAAACTCATTTGCCTGACAGGTAGTACTTGCAGGCAAATAAAAGGGATGTATCCCTTTCCCCACTGCAGTGTGACCCTGGAGTTAGTATATATAGTTAGGGGGGGTGTGGGGGGGGCACATCCCCCCACACTGGGGGGTGGGGGGGCAGAGTCCCCCTCCCCCACCTAGTTTGACATTCTGTGCTTTTTGTTGTATATTCAGTAAAACCAAACTAGGTGGGGGGGCTGTGCCCTCCCATCTATATGTACTAACTCCGGGGTCGCACTACAGTGGGGAAAGGGATATATCCCTTTTATTTGCCTGCAAGTACTACTTTTCAGGCAAATGAGCTGTAGTCAAATGAACTGTTGGGCAAATGTATGTGACCCGAATAGGACATAGAAAACTTGTGTAAAATCTTACCATAACCATAGATTCCTTCTCTTTCATGTTGCAGTATTTCTTCCCTCCCACCTACCCCGTCTGTTATACAGCAGTTCGCTTTTGGGTGGCACAGGACTTGCATTACCTTTTTAAGGACTGGTTCCGACTGGGGTGCTCAGTTCTGAGGTCTGATGCATGCAGACGTCACTTTTATGGCCCACACACTGCTAGCCACGTCAGACGTCCTGCACACCATACAGTGACTGTAATCTTTTGTATACTGGCCGGATGTTTGGGCAGCAAGAGAGGAAACCCGTATGTGCAGAATATTGCAACGTGGAAGAGGGAAATCTATGGTTATGGTAAGATTTTACATAACTTTTCTATATGTTTACTTCTACTCTAAAGTCTTACAACTGGATGCCTTTAAAACACTATTTAGATTAAGCAGCACATTAATAAGAGTTCCTTGCTATACTGATTGAATGTGCCCTCCCTAACTAAGAAAACTGTTGAGGTGAACCCTTTTCCTTTGCTGTCAAGCATAACTAACTGACTGAGAAACAAAGCCTGGAAATCTTAGTAAACTCAAAATCAGTAAACTTTACAGTACTTAAAGTTCCTCAGAAATGCATCCAAGTGTAATATAAAACTGAACAAAATGTCTCTACTGTAGAATGCAGGAAACTCATGAAAACAATCCAGAACTCTTTTTTGGGCATCCATCATAAACTTACTAAACCCAGATCACAATTCACAACCAACCCCATTACCTGAAGATCCCCCAGCAAAAATAGTCGACAAGTTTAATGATCATTTTATACACTCCATCACCTTTTAGGGCTTGACATGGGCTTATGTCTCCAGATTTTACTACAGCACTGTGCGATTCAAAATATTTTTCTCAAATCCAACTCGCACAGAGTCTGTTTCTATGTAAAACCTGTATCCACCCTATCGGGGGGGACCTCCACAAATTAAACAGTCTTGACCACGGATGTGGTCTTCACTCTTAGAATATCCTGTTGTGCCGGTAACCCATGTTTGATTAGCTGTCCATAGCATTCCCTCCCCCACTGCTTCAACTGATGCCCCCCCCCCCCCCCCCGTCTGGTGCAGGGGCATCAGAAATATGAGTGCATCGACCAACATCATCTTCATATTTTTCTTGCCATGCATTTGTATCTCAACAGCGGGGTGTAGTCCTTAGCATAAATGTCTTTTTAAGGACAAGTAAGTACCCAATAGGGGATTTCCGTTTGTGTTGGGTATGTAATTGTAGTTTGATGTCTGGCACAGAATTTAGTTCTGAGGAAATTGCACTAAGGTTATTATCTTTTCTGTTGTAAGCAAATACAATCTAAATACTGTCTTAAGTGTTTTTTACCTTTGTTTAGTGCATGAGATGGGCTTCTGTCTCTACTGCATGTTTACCAAGAAGGCAGTCCTCTGTCAGTGGTGATGTCCTTCTCTTCCCATGTTGCACTATGCATATGGGTTTATTCTTCAGTCTCGCGTATGTACAGCCAGTATCCAAAAGCTTTCAGTCCCTCTGGTGCGCGAGATGTCTGATGTGGATGAGAGTTCTTGGGCCATAAAGGTGATAATGGCACACGCCAGCCCTCAGAACGTTTCAGCCACCAGTCGTATACCAGGTGTTCTTGTTGCCGCTGATGTCGGATTTGTTTTTTCAGATAAGTACCCCATCGGGGACATTTCAGTCCTTCATATTTTAAATATTGCCTGTTCGTGTAATCCAGAAAGGGTAAGTGTCAGTGCAGTCACCAGATCCTCATAAGGATGGCCACAAGAAGTGCCTTTTAGTTTAGGACGGTCGCACTACCATAAGGCTTGCCCTTATCTGCCAGGCATTCGTACCGAATACTTTGCTTAGTCGCTTGAACATGTTAAATCTGTACCCTGAAAACCAGCATCTGAAACAGCTAATGCTTTGGGTGGAGGGCTCTTCTGACGACGCCTCAGAACTGCATAAAAAGAAGGCCCAGGATCTTACGACCTTTATCTGCTGCTGAGTCTCTTCTGGCCGATCCCCAGCCTGTGGTCGACATAGGCCTGGTTCCAGGATTGGGTTCTGGATCTGCCACTTCAGAGGTCGCAGGTATCTTGCACCGCCCCATCCTTAGGTGAGAGCACATCCGCAGAAGTTATTCCAGTGCCGCTAAGAGATGCTAGGGGGGAACCTCCATTTACTGAGGAACAGTCTGGGCCTTCCGATCCCTTGTTGTAGCCGATTTCTAGACAGACGTCCACAGGCCCTCTTAAAAGAAGGGAAAAGAGGAAACGCATCTCTCCCTCTACTGAAAGCATGCCTGATTGGCAGGCTTTCAGCCAAAGCCTCTTCAGTGCCTTCATGGCACTGATGCTTACCACAGCTGCTACTGCCGCCACTTCTCTCCTGAGCCCTAGGCCTCTGCCTACTGATCCAGCTTCTAGGGAAGAGGAGCTCCTTTCAAATCCCCTCTGAGGAATCTCTCTCCTACAGTTCTCCCTTCTCCTCCCCATTGGGATATGGTTCCCCAGAGGAAGAGTCGCTGGATCCTGATTCCCTAGC
This sequence comes from Protopterus annectens, assembly GCF_019279795.1. Classification (NCBI taxonomy): domain Eukaryota; kingdom Metazoa; phylum Chordata; order Ceratodontiformes; family Protopteridae; genus Protopterus; species Protopterus annectens. The sequence goes on from NC_056729.1 coordinate 345,525,961, forward strand.
TGAAGATTTGAGCTTCACTGTCTCAATCAGCAGGATGAAGGAACACTTTAAATGTGAATCCTCAGAAATGTCTGGGGTACTAAGAGGTACTACGACCTCATTCAGATGGAAACCCCTAGCCCATCTGCTGCCCCCCCCCCCCCCCCCATTCTGCCCGCCTTTCTAGATGCCATTTTTTCTGCATCTTTGAACCCGGACTCACAGCCTCCTGTCCCACACAGGCATGACAGGCTTTACAAAGTGCCTGACACTGCTAAACATCTGATCAAGTACCGACAAGCTGATCCTGCCACTATATTTGCTGCCACTGGCAAAGCTACCAAACTCTGGCCCACTACCACCATTCTCCCAACTGACAAAGACAGCAAGACAATGGAAAGGTTGGGCAAAAATAATTGTATACTTCTGCTACCTTGGCTTTTAGAGCCACAAACTGTCAGACCCACATGGCCAAGTATACATTGTTCCTTCTTACAATCTGCTAACACATCTAGCGGATATTCCAGACTCCCCTGCCAAAGCAGCGCTGTCCCTTCTCGTTCTCTCATCCCAGGTCACTAGACACTTTATCAAGTGTAGTTTCGATGCTGCTGAATCCTCTGTCAGGTCAGCAGCATCAGCCTTGCGCAGATAACCCTGGCTTCGCCTGCAACCCCTGCCAGATAATTTCAGGGCAAAGCTCACTGATGGCCCCTCTGGACAATGCTGCACTTTTTGGCTCCAAGGTGGGAAGACCTCTTTAAATCTCTACAACAGAAAGATAAAGAAATGCAGGAACTTAAAACATTTACTGGTCTCACCAATTCCCAAGTTTCATAGTAACTTTTCTTCCAAAACTCAGTTTATTTAGGAAGCGCTCCCGACCTGCTCCTCCTTCAAGGCCTTGTAAGCCCATTAGGAAGCAACCTCTTCCACCCAGAGTAACCCCTCCCTCTTTTCAGAGGACACCCTTTCAAGACAGGTCAGGTAGCATCCGACTACCTGCCAGTTTTACTCCCCCCTTCTATAGCTCTGTCTGCCCGCTTCTCTCACTGTCTCCCTTTTTGGACCCTTCTCAACTCAGATGAGTGGGTTGTGTCCATTCTTCGACACGGTTACTTCATGTCCTAGATCATCTCCCCTCCTATATGGCAGGCCATACCCAGACCACCTACTCAGCAGCTGCACCTGTTACAGCCAGTAGTGCAGACAGTATGAGATCAGGGTAGTATATGCTCTGCAGAAGGAAGAGGATTCTATTCAAGGCTCTTCCTGGTCCCTGGGAAGGACAGACCATGGAGACCCATTCTAGACCTCTCCTATTTCAACCTCTTCCTAAAGGTCCCTACCTTCAAAATGCTAACTCTGCCAGCTCTTTTTCCTCTTATTATTCTACAAGGATTCCTGGATACATTAGATATAAAGGATGCTTATCTCCACATCCCAATCCCACAGGAAATATTTAAGATTCTTGGTGTGCTCTTCTCACTTGCAATTCTCTGCCTTGCCCATTGGACTTTCCATCACACCAAGAGTCTTTACCAAATGCTTGGCACCTGTGGTGGCTTACTGCAGGACAAAAGGAATACAGATATTCCTCTACCTGGATGACATGCTGATCCAGGCTGCCAGCCAAGAAATACTGCTAGGGCACATCCAGTTTGTGGTGACCCTACTACAGTCACTGGGATTTCAAATCTTCCAAAATCCCATTTTCAGCCAACACAGGAACATTTGTGTTCCTTGGGTGCAGGATCCTCTCAGATCTCTTGGAGGCATACCTGTTCCCTTCCAAAGTGAGGTCCTTGACAGAACATCTTCTCCTGGTACTTCACTCTACGGAGTTGACGGTAAGGCAGTATCTCAAGCTTCTGGGCTACATGGCAGCCACCATACCTATGCTTCCTTTAGCAAGGCTACACATAAGGAGGCTGCAGTTCCGCCTCTCTATCTGGAAGCAACACAACCAGCTTCTGGAGCACATTGTGCCCCTTCTGCCCTGCCTAAAAAAGGCAATACTATGGTGGTTGGCACAGGTAAAGTGCAACCCAGGCCTCCCTCTCTAGCCACCACAACCCACTCAGGTCATGCACACAGATGCCTCAGACCTGGGATGGGCAGCCACCCTCGGACACTTGACAGGTGATCGCCTAAGATCAGAACACATCAGTGCCAGAGGGATGAGGACAATCCTTGTAGCCCTCCAGGCATTCCATCCTTTTTTTTTTACAACAGGGGACACTTCTGATATACACAGACAACACCACCTTTCTGTGGTATATCAACAAGCAGGGCGGGACCAAGTCCTACCTGCTGTGCAGGCTTGCCCTTTTGGTCTGGGAATTTGCTACCTCAAGGGGAATCTCCCTGCAGGTGACCTAGATTCCCTCTCTCCACAACAAATAGGCAGATTATTGAGCAGAACCAACACAAACGACCACAAATGGATGCTGCATAGAGGTGTCTTCCTGGATCTGGTCCACAGGTGGGGTGTACCTCAAATAGACTTGTTTGCCTCCACCAACAGGCAACTTCCTGGCTTTTGCACCAGGACACCCAAAACACTGGCACTGGCAACAGATGCCATCAATTTCATTAAAGAGGAAATATTTATATGCATTCTCCCCTTCCCACTCATTCAGAAGAGCTTGCTGAAAATTCAACAGGACATCCCAAAAATCTTGCTGGTGAATCCCTACTGGACCAGACAGCACTGAATTTTCTTCATGTTTCACTATTGCAGTCCTCACATTAGGGTTATTCCTGCCAGGTTAGCCCTCTGCCGGCCCGAATACCGGAGACTTAGTATTTGTGTCCGTTGCTGTCACTTGAGGACTGATGTCAGGTCGTCTTTCTTGCCATGGAGCCTGAAGCAGAAACAGTTTGCACGAGTGCTGGTCGGCTGGTACCGGAGTTTTCGCCTACCGAATTGAAGCTGAAGTCTTCTAAAGCCAAGTACCCCATTGGGGATCCTTTTTTCTTGCACTAACCAATGTCAGAAAAAGTTAATTCTCACCTGTGGAAAACAAATACCACACTGAAACTTCCACTCTCACTGCGTCACTTGTTTAGGCCCAGACCTCGATGTCCCTTGTTGCTTCTGTGCTTTGTTCAACTTCAGAACTGTCCTTCGTCTGGCCCTTATTGTAGCTGGATATTATCGCTTAGAGTCCTCTAATTCAGATATGGCTTCTGTAAGCCACCCGACAGCAGATCTTCCGAAAAAAATGTAAAGATAGACAGAGACCGACCGCACAAGTCCAAACCTACTGACGACTCTTCCGTTAAGCTAGTAGTCAGTTCTCAAGGCCTCAGTGAGGCGCTTTCGCATCCCCTGATGCCCGCTTCTGTTGATTCACAGGTCACTACCAAAACCCTTTCGGAGTCCAGTATGCTGCAAAACTCTTCTTCGACTAAGGATCCTGTGGTCGTCTCAACCTTGGATGGGTCCAGAGCCGCTGAGCAGGTACCGGCTTCCAAGAAAGTCATTTGCACTACCAAATCTCTACACAAACAGTCTTCTTGCTAGACTACCGTTCTTTCTAAAACTGCCAAGTTTCTTAGGCCCCGGGTATGAACCACACCCAAGAAACCGACGACCCACTCTGGCGCCTGCTACCTTGCCTCAGTCCCAAATGCTTAAAATGGCAGAAGACATTATGCTGATCAGGGGAAGCCAAGCTCCAAAAGGAAAAGAGATCTGTCCCCTGTAGTTTTGTTTGAACAAGAGTCAGATGAATCTGATGCATCTGAATATGAAGACATGCGACCCCTCTCCACTTCTAAGTTTTCTGATGCAGAGGATTCCATTCCTTCAGCCTCTCTCCCAGAGGATTTTTCCTTTGGGGAACCCTCCATACCTTAAGGGAGCATTTCCAGTAGGAGAGTCAGGGCTACCCTCAGTCTAAAAAGAGACTCAGAGAATTCCTAGATCTACCACAAAACAGACCTTTGGCCATCCCCTCAGTCCTGGATGTTGTGGAGGATGTTTTCCTTGATCAGTTTTAACAATTCGCTTAATTACTGGTGTCATTCAAAGGGGATCCAATGTCTGTCTGCTTGGGATGACATGCTCGACAAGCCACGCTGCTTCGCAAGGGATGGCTTGCACCTGTCACCCCTGGGCTTCCGGATATTGGCCAAGGCTCTTGCCACCCCCATAGTGCCTTTTTTAGGCAAGGCTCAAATGACAAACCTACCTCCCTAGAAAACACAAGTGGAAAAAAAATAAGGGTAATGCTGCTCATTGCCAGAAGTCTAAACCTCAAGATGCACGCCCTCGAAGCCCTCCTCATATGGAGAACATCGATGTCTGTGCAGTGACTGAAACCTGGTTCAAGGCTCCTGAGAGCACCCCAGCACTATCAGGTTTTACCTCGTATCATGCTTTCCGGCTCCAAAACTTGGACCGAACCACAAAAGGAGGGGGAGTATCCATATTCATCAAAGATACCCACACCTCCAGGTTAGTGGCAACGCACGAAGCATCGGAGACCATTCAGGTGCAACTAACCATAGGCAAAACTGCCTTACAATTTGTAGCATGCTACAGACCACCCTCTCAAACTCAGGAAACTCGCACAGCCTTCCTGAAGACACTGGAGAGTATGAATGTCTCTCCAAATACCATCATATTGGGAGAATTCAACTACCCAAACATAGACTGGGAACATTACTCAAGCCCAAACACCCTAGCCCAAAGATTCCTAGAATTCATAAACTCAAATGCGATGGAGCAACTAGTCACCATTCCCACAAGAGGAGACAATATACTAGACCTGATCATCACAAACATGGGGACAAAATGCTCCACACCGGAAGTATATCCCTCATTGGTAAGATCAGGCCTTAAATTAATCTCACTGGAAATCCACATCCCGCCTCCACCCCCTGCACAAAAGACCACAATGAAGAACTTCTCAAAAGCCAACTTCACACTTTTTAAGACTGAAGTGGTATCCTTCAAGGTCCCTGGGCCAGTGGAAACCACAACCCACACTGCTGAATCCTTTGCAAATGCCTTCTACGGGCACCTTCAAGAATGCATGGATCATGCAATCCCGAATAAAACCAAGACCCATTCCCCCAAAGGCAGGCGCCCGGTCTGGTGGACCCCAGCCATAAACAAACTACAACAGGAGGAGGAAGCTACTACATGACAGAGCAAAATCCCTAAATGGGAAGGCATCTCTGATCAGTACTAGCAAAAAACTACGATCACTCATAAAATCATCCAAGGCCAACTTTGAGAGAGAAAAATCGCAAAAGACACAAAAGACTATCACAAGGCCTTCTTTAGCTATGTTAGAAACCTGGGTGGAAACTCCCAGATATGCTCAGAGTTAGTCCAAAATGACAATAAATACACTGAACCCACTGACATTGCCAACATTCTGGCAGATAGGTTCAGTGCAAATTTCTCCCCCCCCCCCCCCCAAAAGGAGAAGTAGCTATCCCAGCAGAGTGTAGCCTCCCTAACATCTCAGTTGCCCAGGTGAGAGCTGCCCTCTCTAAAGCTAAAAACACAGTATCAATGGGACCAGACGGCAGCCCGGGCTGTGTGCTACATGAACTCCAAGACGAACTAAACCCAAACATAAGGCTACTGTTTAATCTTAGCCTTACTACAGGATACGTACCCAAAGAGTGGCATACGGCAACAGTGGTCCCACTTCACAAAGGAGGTGCTTATACATTCCCTTGAAATTACTGCCCCATAAGCTTGACTAGCCTGGTCTGCAAAGCTATGGAGAGGATCATTATGGAACTCATAAACAAAGACATTGGGGACCTACAGACATTGGATCCTACCCAATTTGGCTTTGTCAAGGGCAGATCCTGCCTTTTGAACTTGGTTGACTTTTTTGAAACCGTCACTAAGGCCATTGATGAAGGTAAGGCAGTTCACACAGCCTACCTTGACCTTGCAAAAGCCTTTGACACAATACCACACTCTGGCATCATAGACAAACTCACCAGCTTAAATGTAAACCCATATGTCATGAGATGGGTTGCAAACTGGCTCAAGGACAGAACCCACAGGGTCAGAGTTGCTGGAGCTATGTCAGACTCTAAGCCAGTCACAAGCGGTGTCCCACAGGGCTCAGTCCTGGGGCCCCTCTTGTTTGGCATTTATTTTTCCGAGGTACAGGCAAACATAGGAGGATTGTGGCTGACAAAGTTTGCAGATGACTGCAAACTAGGTGCCATAATTGATACTCCAGCAGACACAAACATCCTTCAGAGAGGACTCATAGAAATGGATAATTGGTGCCAGAGCCATGGCCTAAAGCTTAATGCCAAAAAATGTATAGTCATATCCTTTGGGAAAAACAAGGTACCCACAAATTACCACATAGGTGGTAATCCATTAAGTACGGAAGAGGTAATTAGGGACCCAGGTTGACAGTAACCTCTCATTTGACACTCACATTGCCAAAGTGGTTAGGAAGACATTCTATATTGCCCACCTTATCATGAAGGGTTTCACATCTAGATCAAGTGAGGTCATTGTGCACCTGTACTCATCTCTTATTAGGCCAATGATTGAGTACAATGCCCCATTTGGGATGTATCTTACCAGACACCTGCAGCAGTTGGAAAGACCCCAAAAGTTCCTCACCAAGAGGATAAAGGGTCTTAAACATATGTCATATGCTGCCCGACTGAAAAAACTCCAGCTCTATTCAGTCGCATACCGCCTACTCAGAGGTGACCTGTGCCTAACGTACAAGGCCATGTCCAATCCGGAATTAATGGACATGCTCCACTTCAAAAAATCCAAATCCGTCAGAGCCACGAGAGCAAGAGACTTAAACCTCATCACAGAAATAAATAGGACGTGCTGGAGGGACAGATTCATAACCCAGAGGCTCCCTACACTCTGGAACAGAATCCCAATCCATGTTAGGCAGAGCCCCTCACTAACTCTATTCAAGAGAAGTCTTGACGAGTGGATGGGAGATGGTAGGTTTACCCCGGGGGGGTCATCTCTGTGTCACTAGACAGAGGCACATTAAACTAAACCCTAAATGGGCGTAGTATTCTCATCCTAAGGGGTGGTGAAAGCCACACACACTCTGGCTAGGCTTATAAATGCCCTAGGGCAGATAGCCTAGTACGAACCTATGAACCTATGAATCCAGCTGGACTCCTGACACCCTTCCTCCTGCTGCCAGAAACCAGGCAGGTACTATAGAGTCCCTGACTCGCGCACATACCTTTAAAAAAAAAAAAAAAAATCGTACAGCTGACCCTGAGGTCATTTCTCGAGGGCCAGAAGGAATTAAAACAACCTCTACTAAGAATCCCACCCCGTCACAGAGATTCCAGACCATTGGACAGATGGGGCAAAAGTGTATACATCTCCACTACTCTTGCTATCAGGGCACTAAATTGTCAGTTCCCATATGCTGAAATTTCAGCAACATTGCCCTTAGTAACAGCCTGCATATCATTGCTGGAGCCTTCCTGTGCCATGACAGAGTGCTCTTCAAGCTATCTGGAGATATGCAGAGCTGAGTATATTTTTGTGGCACTTCAGAGTTGTGTACTGGTAATTGTTGTTTGACTAATTTTATATCATTGCTGGCCGACTTCAGAGTTGTGCACTATTATTTTTGCTTCACTGTCTAGTTTTTCAGATCTCTGCTGAAGGTGTTGTTTTTCCATACCCACCCTACCTTTTCCTGTCTTGTTTAAATTTGGAGGCTTTTGCAGTTGCCCGCCCCCACTGTAGATTTGATCTAGGACACTCCCCCCAGTCCCATCTCTTTACCTCATTCTACCTAATAGACTCCTCCTGCACTTGTTTTTAGTGATTTTTAATTTAATTGCATTTTTTAAACGGTTTGGTCTAACCTTGCTACATACTAGTGTGCTAGCTTGCACCACAGTTGAACTGTTTTTACTGCTGTTTTAGCTACTTTTCTGTATATATATTAAAAAAAAAAAAATACCTTTCCTGTAACTAGTGTAGTCCAGATTCAGATTTGCTGTATCCAGGACTGTATGTAAGCTTCTGAGCCCCATAAGCTTTCTGTGTTGGAGGGAAGCCTTCTAGCTCATCAGTGGGAGTGGTAAGCACTAGGTAACCTATCTACCACATAAGGAGTGGTTCTGCCCCAGAAGTTGTAGTTATTGGCTGTTTGGGCAGACGTTCTTCGTGTTTCATTGTTGCAGTCGTCATAATTGGGTAATCCTGCTGGCAGGTTGCCCTCAGCCGGCCTGAATTCCAAAGTCCTGGGTCCTGCGTCGGCTGTTGTCGCCCCTTTCCTGATGCCAGGTCGTCAGGGGTATAAAAGAAGCAGACGATGCCATTTTCTTTAGTCTTGCCGCGCTGTGCCCGAAGCAGAAGCAGTTCGCAAGTGCTGGTCGGCCGACTCCTGAGATTTTTGAATTTCAGATCTGAATTTTCCTATAAAGCTAAGTACCCCATTGGGGAAACTTTTTTTTTTCTTGCTCCAGAACAGATGTCGGAAAAAGTTAATAATTGTATTTCTTGTGGGAAGCAAATACCTCATAAGGACTTTCAGTCTTACTGTATTCCTTGCCTAGGCCCTGATCATAATTTTCTGGGTTGTCAGTTTTGTGCTAGAGCACTATTTAAGTGTCTGTATGATTATGCTTTAAACTTTGGACGCAGAATTAATTATCCAGAAATGTCGTCGGAAAGCCATCCCGACTAATGGAGTTCACAAAAAACGCAAAGAAAAAGACAGCCGTGACCCAAAACCGTCGAAGCTTCTAAGCCAGTCGCCGGTTCGCTGGTTCTCAGTGAGGTGCTTTCGCAGCCCCTGACCGCTACTTTAGAGTCGCAGGCTGCTACCGACTCCCACGTGGAGTCTGCCATGCCGCTGGAAGCTCAAAGTATTGAAGCCACGGACGCTAATCCTTCAGATGGGTCCGGAGCTGCTGAGCAGACACTGGCTTCTGAAGGTGTATTCAGACCAAAACACCTATAAACTAAACAGACTTCAAAGGCAAAGAAGCTACTTCAAGAGCCGTGTGGATAGGCCTCCATGCCCAAAAAACAGATGCTCAAAATGGCCGAAGACTTGATTACCTTGATCAGCGGTTACAATCCCCCTCCTGATAAGAGGCCTAGGCAAGAGACTGACTATGAATCTTCAGATCAGGTTTCCTTTTCTTCTGATTCCTCTTCTGATTAGGAATATTCTTTTCCCCCCTATGAGCATTCTGATACTGAAGAATCCATACCTTCAGCTTTTCCTGAGGATGATTCTTTTGGGAAAACCTTACATACCATGAGGGAGCATTTCTACTGGGAGAGCCAAGATTTTTCTGAGTCTAAAAAGAGGCTCAGAGATTTCCTGTTACTACCTCAGCACAAGACACTAGCCATCCCTCCTGTGTTAGACATTGTAGATGTGTTTTCGGAGTCGAGCCTTACCCCTGACTCCTTACCTCCAGCTCCTGTTAAGTCCGACTGGTATTACAGGGTTCCTGACTCACATAAATTCCTTTTTAAAAACCCTGTTGCAGACCCAGAAACTATTTCTCAGGGTCCCAAGGGTGTTGAGGCTTCCGCTGCAAAAAACCCTACCCCTTCTGATAGGGATTCTAGGGCACTGGATAGATGGGGGAAAAAAGGTTTACAAGTCTGCTACCTTGGCTATAAGGGCCTTAAAATGTCAGTTTCATATGCTGAAATATCAGCAACATGTCATGGCATTGCTTAAACAGAAAATGTTAAATTCTGAATGTGCAGAAAACAAGGAAATGCAGGATATATTGCATGCAGCTGAGCAAGTTGGAAAGCATACTTTGCAATGTGGTTTTGATTCTTTATAGGCCTCCTGCAGGGCCGCAATTACTGGTTCTGTAATTAGAAGGCATGTTTGGTTAAAGGAACAAAATCTGCCTGATCATGTTAAAGTTAAATTATTAGATGCACCTTTACAGCATGATTCTTTGTTTTGTGTTAAGGCAGAAGAGGTGTTAAAGAAAATGGAGGGCCAGGCTAAAAATCTATGCAAACGGTCAAAGATTTCTTACAAGTACAGCCACCTAGGTTTAGTAGACACCAGCCAACAAAGAATTGGTCCTTTCCAGTGTCAGACAGATCTCAAAGGGGTAGACCCAGATGCCCTAGAGGCAGATCCCAGGTTCAAGATTCATACAGGTCAAAGCAATGGGGTGCTTCTACCTCCAAAAGTGGAGAAGACAAATCACAGCCTTACAGGAAACGGTCCCAATGATTTCCACCTGCCTGCACCAAGCACTTATTTCCTGGCAGCACCCTTAGGGGGAAAATTAGCACTTTTCTCAAAATTGGCACATTATAACCCAGGACAAGTGGGTTATAAATGTCACAAGGCTACAAGTTCCATTTCCATACATTGCCAAGGCCAGATGTGCCAAAAAATCAATGGGCAGAGGCACAAAAACAAGTCTCATCCCTCATGGACATGAGGGCCATTCAACAAGTGCCAGAGCAAGAGTGGGGACAAGGATTTTACTCTACTGTTTTTGTTACCCAGAAAGGACAAGGCCTGGAGGCCAATACTGGACCTATCGATTCTGAATACATTCTTGGATATACCAAAATTCAAAATGTTGACTTTGCAGCAGCTACTGCCGATGCTGGGCAAGAACACTTGGCTGGTAACTTTAGACCTAAGAGGCATACCCGCATGTCCCAATCAGACAAATATGCAGAAGATACCTCAAACTCAAGGCTTGCTCAATGCATTATCAATTCTCTGCACTGCCTTTTGGCTTATATACTATGCCCAGGGTCTTTACAAAGTGCCTGGCACCAGTAGTTGCATTCTGCAGACAAAGAGGAATACAAATATATCCTTACTTGGACGACTGTCTAATTCAAGCAGAGAACAAGAGCCGCCTTCTACACCATCTGGCATTTGTGAAAAAACTTCTAACATGCCTAGGGTACACAGTCAATGAAAAGAAATCAAAACTAGTACCTTCTCAAGAGATAATATTCCTGGGTGCAAGCTTAAATACGACTGCCCAGATGGCTTATCTCCCGCCAGGCAAACAAAGACAACTGACTACCTACTTCAGACTGTTAGCAACAAAGGCCCAGTTATCTGCAAGAAAAATTCTGCAGGCTTTGGCTTTCATGGCATCCTGCATCCTACTAGACTGCATATGAGGAAACTTCAGTGGTACCTAAAAAGTGTTTGGACTCAACATTGCCACAGCCTGGAAACTATAATTACTCTCATTCCGTGCCTGCAACAGGAGTTTCGATGGTGAGCAAAGGCTTGTCACCAAAACAAGGGACAGCCATTCACATTACCCCCATCTAGGCAGACACTAACAACGGATGTGTTAGATTATGCCTGGGGGGCCCACATGGCAGGAGGATGCATTTAGGGAAAAATGGACCTCAAACCAAATGCATCTACATATCAATCAAAAAGAGATGCTAGCTGTTCAAAATGCCCTGACAGCCTTCCAGGTCCTACTTCAACCAGGACAACTACTGATAAAGACAGACAACACCACAGTCATCTGCTACATAAACAAGCAGGGGGGCGCACACATTCTTACCCCCTTGGCAGACTAGCCATGACTTTGTGAGACGCAGCATTGACTTACTAAGTACATCTGCAGGCACAATTCCTACCAGGAAGGAAAAATACTCTGGCAGACAAACTAAGCAGAAACCTCATGGATCCCCACAAGTGGCAACTGGATCCACAAGTCTTCAGCATGATAAGGAAAGGAGATGCCCAGACATAGATCTATTTGCCTCCCCTCACAACTACCAACTACAAAGATTCTGCACAAGGATTTATCGCAGACAAGCATGGAAAGTAGACACCCTATCCTTCAGATGGAGAAACCTGTCAGTGTATGCCTTTCCCTCTCTGCCTCTCCTCCCCAAGGTACTCCTAAAGGTCAGACAGGAGAAGCCAAAGATGATACTGATTGCACTAGACTGGCCCCGCCAGCATTGGTACCCAGTATTAAGGAGCTTGTCTCAATGCCTAGTTTGGACCCTACCTCAAGTACCTCATCTACTGTTCCAGAAAAACAATCGGATCTTGCACAGCCAGCTCAGGACTTTAAACCTGGCAGCATGGCGGATAATGTAGTCATACAAAACACACCTCTCAGCAAAGCTGTGATGGATGTCATTTTGGAAGCCAGAAGGCCTAGTACTAGAACATCTTATGCTGGAAAATAGAAGAGATTCTGTGCTTGGATCCAGGCACAAGGAACGGATGCAGCTGTGCCAAATATTCCTCAGATTTTACAATACGTAACTGAGATGCTGGACAAAGGCTTATCTTTCTCGTCTATTAAAATTCATGCCTCTGCCATTTCGGCTCATTACAATGCATAGCCACCAATTTTTTCTCATCCCTTATTAAAACAGTACCTCAGAGGAGCCAAAAATTTAAGGCTTCCCAAGGAGATCACCAATTCCTGCATGGGACATCAACTATGTCTTGGAAAAACTCATCCTGCCTCCTTTTGAGCCAGCTGCTACTGCTGAAGTTTTTATATTCGAAAACAGCTCTGCTCCTAGCAATAACTTCTGCAAGACGAGTTTCAGAGCTACAGGCACTCATGGCTGTGGAACCTTTTATCATTTTTTATCCGGACAGGGTCTCCCTGAGGACAAACCCAACATTTATGCCTAAAGTGGTGTCCAGTGTGGCCCTTAACCAAACCATTCATCTGCCAACTTTTTATCCAAATCCACAGAACAAGGGGGAAAGAATTCTGCATTCTTTAGACGTACACAGACTGCTTAGATTCTACTTGGACAGAACCAAAGTTTTCAGAAAAACAGAGCAATTATTAGTGACATATGCTGCAGGATCACAAGGAAAGGCCATCTCAAAACAGACTATTTCAAAATGGATAGGCCACTGCATTCGTTTCTGCTACTTATACCATGGAAAGCCAGTGCCTAAGGGCATTAGGCCACATTCCACCAGAGCTGCAGCTACTTCAGCAGCCTTTCTCAGAGGAGTACCAACCAAGGACATTTTAGAGGCGGCTCCTTGGAGTTCAGTGCACACCTTTGCAAGGCACTATCATCTGCCACTCTACTCTAAATCCAGGGCAGGCTTTGCCACTGCAGTTCTGCAGGGTCTCATTGCTGCTCCTAATGCTGTTTAGCTCCAGGCTCCCAACCATAGCTTTGGGAATGTACCCAGATGTAATGACTGCAACAGTGAAACATGAGCATAGTAAAGTTGTGTACACTTACCATAAATGTAGATGTTGGAGTGTATTCGCTGTTGCAGTCCAGGTTACCCACCCGACATCCCCCCTTTTTTCTTCTGATGAAACCCATCTTTCCTTCTCTGATTTATACAACCTATGTGGTGTGTGTGCTGGTGAATGAAGGTGAAGTTTGTATTGCTGCATGATGTCCTTCAAGGATGCATCTGCAGTCATAACATATGGGTTGTCCTGCCTCAGGCAGCCCTTCGGTCGGACGGATTCCAAAGTCTGGGTCTGGCCTGTGCTGATGTCGCTCTTTCTCTGGCGTCAGAACGTCTGGGGTATAGAAGCATCAGCCGACGCCATCTTCCTCGGTCTTTCTTGCCGCGCGGTGCCCGAAGCAGAAGCAGTTCGCAAGTGCCGGTCAGCCAGCTCCTTGGATTCAGCTACCGAAGACTTCGAAAAAGCTAAGTACCCCGTTGGGGACTCTTTCTTGCCTCAGCCGATGTCAGATAAAGTAAGTAATTGTTTAACTTGTGGGAAACAAATACCTCATAAGGATTTCCACTCTTACTGTCTCCCTTGCTTAGGCCCAGACCACGACGTCTCAGCCTGCTCTGCCTGTGCTTCCTTCAACCGACGAACGCTTAGGCGTCGGTCGGAGTTTGCAGAGGAATATTTTGGGGCAAACTTTGCGTATATAATGCCGTCGGAGACTCCGACTTCACATGTAGTTAAATGGGAGGACAAGGACCGACCCTCGCGGCCCGCGGTTTTGGCTGAAACCTCGGTCAGGCCTACCGAGAGTGTCTCTGTTTCAGCTGAAACAGAGTCCTCGGTGCTTCCTGTTACTGAAAACTTACAACCGACTACCTCGGCCTCGGAGGCTCCGGCCGAGTCTGTTATTGAACTACCTACGGAAACTTGTGTCCAGGACATGTCTGACACCATTCCTTTAGACAAGTCCACTCCTGCACGTGGTGCAGCCAGACCCCCTGCATCCATGTCCATTAAGGCCTTCTCTAGGGCTAAAGCTGCCAAACTTGCCAAAGCTTTGCCTCCCAAGTCTACCTCTCAGAGGCCTTCTACCAGCACTCAAATTCTCAGCCTAGCAGAGGACCTTATCTCCTTAATTAGAGGTTCTCAACCTCACCCGGACAGGGGCTCTCTTCCACCTCCAGACAAAAGGCCCAGGGTTGAGCCCTCTGACCCCCACTCTTCAGATGAGTCTATGGATGAATCTGTGTTGTCAGAGCACCAGCAGGAGGCTTATTCGGCCTACGAGGATTCTGATGCTGAAGAATCTATTCCTTCGGCCTCCCCTCCTGAAGAGTTTTCTTTTGGTGAGACACTGCATTCCATGAGAGAGCATTTCCAATAGCAGGGCCAGGAATTTTCTGATTCCAGAAAAAGATTAAGGACCTTTTTGCACTTACCTTAGCATAGGCCTTTGGCTATACCTCCTGTTTTGAATGTTACTGTTGATGTGTACTCTGATGCTAGTACAGCCCCTGATTCTCTCCCTCCGGCTCCTGCCAAACCTGATGGGGGGTACTACAGGGTTCCGGATTCTCATTTTCACCTGTACAAGGCCCACACTGCAGACCCAGAAACAATTTCACAGGGCCCTAAAGGGGTTGCAGCTGCCACTGCTAAAAATCTTTTACCTTCTGAAAGGGAATCTAGAGCTTTAGAGCGATGGGGAAAGAAAGTTTATACTTCTGCAACTCTTTCTATGAGGGCATTAAATTGTCAATTCCATATGATTCAGTACCAAGAGTATTTGTTAGATGAATTGTATAAGAAACTTTCCTCCTCTGAGCCCCTTGACCGTAAATATCTTCAGGATCTGGTACATAACTCACGGCAGGTTAGCAACCATTTTCTGCAATGTGGCTGTGATGCACTGGAAGCTTCATGTAGGTCAGCAATGACAGGGGCAGTTATACGAAGGCATGCCTGGTTGAAGGAGCAAGCTCTACCGGACCATGTTAAAGCTAAGCTCCTGGATGCTCCAATGGAAAAACAAAAATTATTTGGTTCCACGGCCCAGGAGGTCTTGAAGTTTGAAGAAAAGGCAAAATCTGTGCAAACAGTCAAGGATTTTCTGTAGGTACAACCACCGAGATTCAGCAGAAATTGGCCTAGTAAGAATTGGTCCTTTCCAGACTCAGACAGATCACAGAGAGGCAGGAACAGGCATACCAGAGGCAGGGGGCAAGCTAGAGGCCACTACAGAGGCAGTCAGTGGCAGCCACCCAACCAGAGAGGTAGTTCAGCTACAGCAACAATAACTGCTACACCAGGACAAACACAATGACATATTTCTGACTCCGCCGACCAGGGCTCAATTAGAAGCACTATTGGGCGGAAAGCTTTCTTTATTTTCAGAAAATTGGCATTACATTACAAGGGACTCATGGACACTACAAATAATAGACAAAGGATACAGGTTCCATTTCCACACATTGCCAAAAGACAAGGAATGCCAGACCTGCCACCAAATCAGAGGGCGGAGGCTTTGAAGCAAATCACCAAATTACTACAAATGAAAGCCATAGAAAAGGTTCCTCTATCAGAACAAGGCCAAGGTTTTTATTCAAGGCTATTCCTTGTTCCAAGAAAAGAAAGTCAATGGAGGCCTATTCTCTATCTGTCCGCACTGAACACTTACCTCATTGTGCCGAAATTCAAGATGCTGACCCTACAGCAGCTTCTTCCCATGCTGGGCAAGGAGTCTTGGCTGGTGACTCTAGATCTCAAGGAGGCATACCTGCATGTCCCCATTCGACAAAGTTGCAGAAGACACCTCAGATTTCTTGCAGGATCAGAGCATTATCAATTCTCAGCATTGCCTTTTGGCTTATCTACTGCACCCAGCGTGCTCACGAAATGCCTGGCATCAGTAATTGCACACTGCAGACTTCAGGGGATTCAAATCTACCCATATCTGGACGACTGCCTGATACAAGCGGACAGCAAGACAAAATTGTTAAAGGACTTGGACTATGCCATCCAGCTACTACAGGCCTTGGGATACACAGTCAACATACGAAAATCAAGACTAGTGCCATCCCAAAGGATAACCTTCTTGGGTGCAGATCTGGATACAACCACCCAAATGGCCTTTCTCACAGAAGAAAAACCGAAACAACTTCCAGATTACTTCAAGAATCTGACAAGACAAACTCAGCTAACTGCAAGGAAAATCCTGCAGGCCCTGAGTTTCATGGCATCATGCATAATACTAATCCCACAAGCCAGGCTACATATGAGAAGATTGCAATGGTACCTAAGGAGTGTATGGACTCAGCACAGTCACAGCTTAGAAACTCTGATTCCAATTATACCCTGCCTTCAGAAGGAATTCCTGTGGTGGGCTCTAGCCTGCCAGACCAACAGAGGGTTGCCTTTCTTGAAACCAAAAGCAAAGCAAACCATCACCACGGACGCTTAAGACCGAGGTTGGGGAGCACACATGGAGGACAAATGTATCCAAGGGCTATGGTCTCAAGGGCAGCTGCAAATGCACATAAGCCAAAAGGAAATGCTGGCAGTGATACATGCAATCGAGGCTTTCAAACCTTTCCTTCAACAAGGCCACCTGCTAATAAGGACAGAACACCGCAGTTATGTGGTACATAAACAAGCAAGGAGGCACGCATTCCTACCCTCTATGCAGACTGGCTATGAATCTATGGGATCTTTGCTTGAAACACAATATACAACTACAGGCCCAGTTCGTGCCAGGGAAAGACAATACTCTGGCAGACAGCTTAAGCAGAACTACCATGGATGCACACGAATTGATGCTGCACCCAGACATCATCTTACTCATAACACAGGCATGGGGAAGGCCCGAGATAGATCTGTTCGCCTCAACCCACAATCAACTGAAAATTTTTTGCTCAAGGACATACCATCCACAAGCATGGAAGGTGGACTCTCTCTCATTCAGCTGGAAAGCCGAAAAGTTTATGCTTTCCCACCAATCCCATTAATGTCCAAGGTTTTACTGAAGATCAGGGCAGAACAGCCAAAAGTGATTGATAGCTCCAGACTGGCCAAGGCAGCATTGGTACCCACTGTTGAAGAGCTTATCACAGACGAAACCGTGGCCTCTCCCATTATGGCCTCTTCTTCTGACGCAGAACAATTACAAGATCCTGCATCCCAACCTAAAGACCTTGCAGCTAACTGCCTGGAGAATACCATGACTCCTTCCCAGGACAGCTTATCCCAGAGGGTAAAGGACATTATTATGGAAGCTCGCCACCCTTCCACAAGGAAGGCATACTCAGCAAAATGGAAAAGATTTCTCAGTTGGAACACAACAAAAAGACCTTGATGTGACAGTGATGAACATGTCACATATACTGGAATACTTAGCAGAATTGTTCCACAATGGCCTGTCTTATTCTTCCATTAAAATACATGCCTCAGCAATTTCAGCAGAATACAATGTAAATCCTCCTGTCTTTTTGCATCCTCTCTTAAGACAATTTCTCAGAGGAATCAAAAACATCAATCCTTCAAGGAGACCACCTTTACCTACTTGGGACCTTAACTTTGTGCTGGAAAAACTAACACTTCCTCAATTTGAACCAGCAGCATTGGCAGATCCACAGTTTCTATCCTGGAAAACTGCATTCCTTCTGGCCATAACTTCAGCAAGAAGAGTATCCGAGTTACAAGCTTTAATGGCAGTGCAGCCATTTCTTATTTTTCATCAGGACAGAGTTTCATTAAGAACCAACCCAACCTTTATGCCAAAGGTGGTATCTAGAGTATCCTTGAACCAAGCAATTCATTTGCCTACATTCTTCCCAAATCCACAAAATAAAGGGGAGAAACTTCTACACACTCTGGATATCCACAGACAATTGCGCTACTATTTGGACAGAACTAAAAGTTACAGAAAGACTGACCAACTGTTTGTAGCATATGCTGCTGGGACACAAGGAAAAGCAATTTCCAAACAGACAATCTCAAAATGGATAGGAAATTGCATTCGCTTTTGCTACTCCTTTCATGGAAAGACTGTTCCTGTGAATATTAGGCCTCATTCCACGAGAGCCACAGCAACCACTACAGCCTTCCTAAGAGGGGTGGCTACCAAGGACATTTTAGAAGCTGCTACATGGAGCTCCGTTCATACGTTTGCCAAGCATTACAATTTACCCTTATACTCCAGATCCAGAGCAGGCTTTGCTACTCCTGCAGGGTCTCTTAACTACACCATCATTTTCTTAGTACCTCCACCCCCAGATTGGCTATGGTATTCTACCCATATGTTATGACTGAAGATGCATCCTTGAAGGACATAGTACAGTTTTGTACGTACCATAAATGTAGATGTCCGATAGGTATGCATCTGCAGTCAGGTTTACCCTCTCACCTTCCCCTCTGTGGTATTCCTAGGGTGCTTACCCCTTCATTAGCTAGCTGGGGGAATCTGTTATGGTGTATTTGTTTGTATTAATATATTTATATATATGTATATATTTTTGCATTGTTTGCAATTTTTTGGCATTTTCTCCAAATTTAGCCTTCATAGAGGGCACCTGGCATCTGGGGCAAGAAAAACTGAGGAAGATGGCATCGGCTGATGCTTTTATACCCCAGACGTTCTGACGGGGAAAGAGCGACATCAGCCGAGGCCAGACCCAGACTTTGGAATCCGGCCGACCGAAGGGCTGCCTGAGGCAGGACAACCCATATGTTATGACTGCAGATGCATACCTATCGGACATCTACATTTATGGTAGGTACAAAACTGTACTTTATTTTATATGTAGATATAAATTTTGACTACCCTTTTTGGGGGCACCTGACATCTGGGGCAAGAAAAACTTAAGAAAATGGCATTGGCTGCTTCTTTTATACCCCTGACAACCTGACGTCAGGGAAGGGGCAACGACAGCCGACGCAGGACCCAGGACTTTGGAATTCAAGCTGGCTGAGGGCAACCTGCCAGCAGGATTACCCAAATGTAATGACTGCAACAGTGAATACACTCTTAACATCTACATTTATGGTAAGTGTACACTACTGTACTTTTTTCCATCTTTCTCAACTTTCTGATTTAAAAGCCTGCATTTGCACTTGTTTCCCCCCTTTCCTGTAATTAGTTTAGTCTAGATGCAGATTCTTTGTTTTAGCACTTGAATTTGCTTATTCGTGATCAGCACTTGTTCAGAACTTGTAAGCGCTAAATAAGCTACTAATTACTATAGCATGCAACCTTCCTCATTACCTAGAGGAAAACAGTTTATGTACTTACTTTCCTCACTTGCTTAGAGAAAAACGGCTCTTGTGCTCACTTTCCTCACTTATCTAGAGGAATATCGTTTTTTTATTCAGGCATGTCCAAGGGTCAGCTCCCAGTGTTGTTTCCTGTCTATCTGATGAATCTGGGCATCTTGGGGCAATGTATAAATTGCCTCATGTACACAGACAACCCTTTCCTCCTACCACCCAGCACTACAACTTGTGAGAGATGCACTTATCTAGCCAAACTGGAGTTAAAGCTCTCTCCAGTCGAGACTGAACTTGACAGTCAAGAGGAGAAAGTAAACACTTGCACCACACCACATTCATCACATAGTCTCATTAAATCTACACCACCAAAATCCACAGATAGAAACACAAAAACATTCGTGGAGGCTCTCAATCTGCTCAAGCAACAGAGACCTCCAAAGCAGAAATGCAAGCAACCTCCACCCCCCCAACACAACCCAAATGACACACAGCCCGCAGACTGTGTGCCACTCAACCACAGCCAGTAAGGCAAAACAACGTACCCAACACACTAGTCATAGGTGACTCTGTAGTCAGGCACACTGATGTCCCACTCACCAGGCTAAAGAAGAAGGTTACTGTCAGCTGCCTGTCGGGTGCCAGGATCCACCACATAACCCACGCACTCAGGTCACTCCACAACACGTACAAATATGACTCCGTCATTGTCCGTGTTGGTGTGAACGACCCGAGATGTACCTCCCTGGACTACATGGAGAGACATGGAAGAGCTCTCCGATCTTGTAGCCCAGGCAGGTATGACCCTAGCCCTGAGTAGCATTCTGCCATCACCCAGAGTGATGCCGCAGTACAAGGAGAAAATGATTGACTTCAACAATTGGCTAAGCTTCTGGTGCCATTCTAAAGGGATCCAGTATCCGTCTGCCTGGGATGACATGGTCGACAGACCACGATGCTTTGCCAGAGATGGCTTGCACCTGTCACCCCTGGGATTCCGGATACTGGGTAAGGTTCTTGCTGCCCCTATAGTGTCTTTTTTAGGCAAGGTTCAAATGACAAATTCACCACCGTAACAGGAACAGGCAAGCAAAAACTGAGGGTGATGCTACAAGTCTAAATCTCAAAATGCACTCACTCTAGGCACTCTCTAAAATGGAGAACATCAATATCTGTGCAGTGACTGAGACCTGGTTCAAGGCTCCAGAGAGCACCCCTGCACTACCAGGCTTTAACTCGTACCACACTTTTCGGCCATGTAACCTGGACCGGAACACCAAAGGCAGAGGTGTGTCCATATTCAGGTGTGTCCATATTCATTAAGGATATCCACACCTGTAGGCTAGTTGCTCAGCATAATGCAGCCGAGGTTATCCAAGTGCAACTAACTCTGGGCAAAACTGCAATCCAAATTGTAGCTTGCTACAGATCACCCACCATGCCACAGGATTCCCACTCCTCTTTTCTTGATGTACTGGAAATATTAGGGTTCAACCAAACACCCTAATAATGGGTGATTTGAACTACCCCACCATTAACTGAGAAAACTACATATGTACCAACTCCTTCACTCAACGCTTTTTGGAATTCATAAACTCCAATGCCTTGGATCAACTTATCCACATCCCCACCAGGGGCAACAATAACCTTCATGTAGTCATTGCCAACATGAGTGACCGGTGCTCCACACCTGAAGTCAACACCTCATGGGTCTGATCCGACCATAAGCTATTTACCCTAGATATCCACATCCTGCCCCCACCCCCCCATTAAGGAAACCATGGAAAAAAATTTCTCCAAAGCCAACTTCATGCTTCTTGAGACAGAAGTGGTGAACTTCATGACACCCATGCAGATGGGCAATACAGTTACGAAATCCTACACAATTGCACTTTATAAGCACTTACATGAGTGCATGGATCGTGCCATCCCAAACAGAACCAAGACGCTATCCTACCAAAAAAAAAAAAAAAAAAAAAAAAAAAAAGCCAATCTTGTGGTCCCCTGCTGTATACAAATTGTACAACAGAAGGAAGAAACTGTTGTAAAATCCCATGAGTGGAGGAGCTGCCAGGTCAGCCTCAGTAAGAAGCTGTGATCCCTGATGAAATCCTCCAAAGCTAGTTACGAAAATCGCCACTGATTCTAAAGACAACCACAAAGCATTCTATAGCTGTGTCAAGAATCTCGATGGCAACACTCAGATTTGCTCTGAGTTAGAGCACAATGGCACTAAATATACAGACCCAACTGATACTGCCAACATCCTGGCAGATAGGTTCAATGCTAACTTTACCCCCTCTCACCCCCTAAAGATCCCATCTCTATACTGGAAGAATGCAAAGTTCCTGTAATCACTGCTGCACAGGTAAAAACCACACTTTCCAAAGCCAAGAAAACTGCATCCATGGGACCAGACAACATCCAAGGCTGCGTTCTACACGAACTACAGAATGAATTGGCACCCCACCTAAGTACCATGTTCAAGCATAGCCTCACCTCAGGCTTTGTGCCTGCTGAATGGTGCACAGCGACGGTTATCCCACTCCACAAGGGGGGGAGCCACCACGGACCCCGGGAACTACTGCCCCATTAGCCTGACGAGCCTGGTCTGCAAGGCCATTGAACGTGTCATCATGGAACTTCATAAACAAAGACATTTGGTTCACACAGCCTATCTAGGTCTTGCCAAGGCTTTCAACACCACCCCCCACTCTGGAATTATAGATAAACCCACTAAACTAGGTATAAATCCCTTTGTCACAAGATGGGTTGCCAGCTGGCTCACTGACGGAACCCACACTGTGAAAGTAGCAGACTCCAAATCCAACTTCAGACCAGTGACAAGTGGAATACCACAGGGTTCAGTCCTGGGTTCTCTCCTGTTTGGTGTCTACTTCTCTGAAGTACAGGCTAACACAGAATGTTTTTGGCTAACAAAGTTCGCAGATGACTGCAAACTAGGAGCCATCATTGAAACTCCTAACAATGTGGACATCCTACAAAAGGGCCTCATTGAGACATTTGCCTGGTGTCAAAGCCATGGCCTGAAGCTCAATGCCAGAAAGTGCGTTGTAATCCCCTTTGGTAAAAACTCTGTACCCATGAACTACAACATGGGCGGTAGTATACTTAACACCGAAAGTGTGATAGAGACCTTGGGACACAGGTGGACAGTAGTCTCTCCTTTGATAATCACATCTCCACAGTCGGGAAATCCTTCTACGTGGCACACCTAATCACAAAAGGTTTCTCATACAGAAAAAAAAGAGGTCGTCATTCCCCTCTACTCATCTTTCATTAGACCCATTATTGAGTACGACACCCCTTTTGGGTATGTACCTCACAAGGCATCTACAACAACTGGAAAGGCTGCAGAAAACTCACGAGGATTACTGGCCTCAAACAGATGCCCTACGCAGACAGTCTCAGAAAACTCCAGCTGTACTCCGTCGCATATCGCCTACTCAGAGGTGATCTCTGCCTAACATACAAAGGTATGTCAAACCCAGAGCTGTTAGACATGCTCCACTTAAAGAAATCCCAATCCCTCTGAGCTACACGCTCTAGGAACCTAAACCTGGTCACCCCAATAAACGGAACATGCCAGAGGGATAGATTCCTGTCCCAGAGACTTCCCATACTCTGGAATAAACTACCTGTCTTTATCAAACAAAGCTCCTCTTTAGCACTCTTCAAGAAAAATCTTGATTGGATGGGAAATAAGAAATTCACCCTGGGGATCACCTCTGTGGCTCTGCTCGACAGTGGCACAGGAAGATAATTTTCTCGGGTGGCGAAAGCCAGGGTACCTTTTTGGCTGGGCTTGTATAGGCCCCAGGGCAGATAGCCTAGTTACCTACCCATGAACCTATAAGGAGGTGGCAAAAGCCAACACATTCTGGCTAGGCTTCTAGATGCCCTCAAGCAGATAGCCTAGTTACTTACCTATGAACCTATGAACATACCTTGTAACTCCTTAAACAAAAAATGTCTTCCTCTCCTGCTTGGGCAAAATCAAAAGATTTACAAGAGTTAATGCATTCTGCAAGTCAAGTAACTAAACACACCTTGCGCTGTGGTTTTGACACTCTAGAAGGTTCTTGCAGGGCAGGATGTTCTTCGTGTTTCACTGTTGCAGTCATTACATTTGGGTAATCTGCTGGCAGATTGCCCTCAGTCGGCCTGATTAACAAAGTCGGTTGCTGTCCTTTCTTCCATGACGTCAGGTCGCCAGGGTATAAAACATGCAGCAGACGCCATTACATCAGTTTTTCTTGCTGGTGCCCAAAGCAGAAGCAGTTCACAAGTGCCGGTCGGCCAACTCCTGAAATTTTCATTTTCGAGTTTCAGAACCGAAGTCTTCAACTAAAAGCTAAGTACCCCGTTGGGGAAACTTTTTCTTGCTCCTTCCGATGTCAGTAAAAGTTAATTGCATTACTTGTGGGAAGCAAATACCTCATAAAGATTTTCTTTCGTACTGTATTCCTTGCCTAGGCTCTGACCACGACGTACCTTGCTGTCGGTTTTGCGCTTTATTTAATCAGTTCACTATCCATCGTTGGTATATTTTTGCCTCTAAATATTTCGGTTCTCCGTTTAATTATCCAGAAATGTCGGTTAGCCATCTGACTACCGGGACTCCGAAAAAACGCAAAGGTAAAGACAGAGACAGGCCGTCGAGGTCCGAAACTGCCGACGATGCTTCTAAGCCAGTTGCCAGTTTGCCGGTACTCAGTGAGGTGCTTTCACAGCCCCTGATACCCACTACTTCTGATTCGCAGGTCTCTACAGAGACCCAGTCGGAATTTGGTATGCCACGAGATACTTCGAGACTCGAACCTGCGGATGTGTCTACCTTGGATGGGTCTGGAGCCGCTGTGCAGGCACCGGCTTCTGAGAGTGTATTCAGGCCTACTGACTTGCATATTAAATCAATGCCTCCTTCATTACTAAGGCCTAAATCTCGATCCATGTCTAAAAAATTGATGGCCAGGCCACATGCTCAGGCCCCTATGCCTAAAAAAACAAACGATAAAAATGGCTGAAGATCTAATTACTCTAATCAGGGGTAGACAAACCCCCCCACCTCTGAGGCCTAGGGCTGAGCTTGATTATGAATCTTCTGATGACCTGGATTGTCCTTGCCTAATTACGAGGATTCTATTCCCTCTGCTTCCCCTCCTGAGGATTTTTCTTTTGGGGAAACATTGCATACTCTAAGGGAGCGTTTTCACTGGTAAATCTAGGAATTTTCTGATTCAAAAAAGAGGCTTGGGGATTTCTTTCTTCTTCCTCAGCATAGGCCTTTGGCTATTCCTCCTGTACTAGACAGTGTTGAGGTTTTCTCTGAATCCAGTTTGGCCCCTGATTCCATGCCTCCTGCTCCTAGAAAACCTAACGGATACTACAGGGTTCCTGAGTCCCACAAGTTCCTTTTCAAAAATCCTGTTGCAGATCCAGCGACGATTTCTCAGGGGCCCAAGGGCATTAAGGCTTCTACTGCTAAAAATCCTACCCCTTCTGATAGAGACTCCAGGGTGCTGGATAGATGGGGTAAAAAGGTTTATACTTAAGCAACCTTGGCAATCAGAGCTTTAAACTGCCAATTTCATATGTTAAAATGTCAGCAACATGTCATTGGACTGCTTAAACAGAAAATGATGATGATACCGGACTGTGTGGAAAATAGACTTATAGGATTTAATGCATTCTGCTGAACAAGTTGGAAAACATACTTTGCAATGTGGATGTCCTTCAAGGATGCATCTGCAGTCCTTACAAATGGGGTTGTCCTGTCGTCAGGCAGCCCTTCGGTCGGCCGGATTCCAAAGTCTGGGTCCGGCTTCGGCTGGTGTCGCTCTTCACCCGACGTCATAGCTGCAGTTATTCGGGTATAAAGGCATCAGCCGACGCCATTTTCCCCAGTCTTTCTTGCCGCGTGGCGCCCGAAGCAGAAGCTGTTCGCAAGTGCCGGTCGGTCAGATCCAGAGATTACTACTACCGAATACTACTTCGAAGACTTCTAAAAAGCTAAGTACCCCGTTGGGGACTCTTTCTTGCCTCAGCCGATGTCAATCAAACCCAGGATTACCCTTCTGCAACAGCCAACCAAGCCAAACCATCACGACAGATGCCTCAGACCTCGGTTGGGGAGCACACATGCAGGGCAAGTGCATACAAGGCTTATGGACTCAAGAACAGCTGCGCCTACACATAAATCTAAAGGAAATGCTGGCAGTAAAATTGGCAATCCAGTCATTCAGACCATTTCTCCAAGAAGGCCAGTTTATGATAAGGACAGACAACACCACAGTTATGTGGTACATCAACAAACAGGGGGGCACCCATTCATATCCTCTATGCCGGCTGGCACTGGACCTATGGGATGTGGCCCTGACCTACAACATTCAGTTACAAGCAATCTTTGTACCAGGAAAAGAAAACTTTCTAGCAGACATATTAAGCAGAACAACCACAGATGCCCACGAATGGATGCTTCATCCGGACATCTTCAAAGCCATCACAAAGAAATGGGGATTACCACAAATAGACTTGTTTGCATCTCCGGTCAATCACCAGCTAAAGAAATTCTGCACGAGGACGTACCACCCACTTGCTTGGAAGGTGGACTCCTTTTCTTTCAGTTGGAAAAGCCTGACAGCATACGCTTTCCCACCACTTCCTTTGATGCACAAGGTGCTTCTGAAGATCAGAGAGGATCGTCCCAGGATCATTCTGATAGCTCCAGACTGGCCGAGACAACATTGGTACCCATTGCGGAGGAGCATGTCTCGGGAACAAATATGGACATTACCCCTGAGCCCATTACTGTTAACACAGAACAATTCCAGCATATTGCATCCAAACCTGAAAACTCTGCAGCTAACCGCCTGGAACATTACATGACAGCAATTAACCCAAACTTATCCCAAAGGGTTAAAGACATAATCCTGGAGGCACGCAGACCTTCAACAAGAAAGAATTATGCTGCAAAATGGAAAAGATATTTCATTTGGAGTACTGCAAAGGGAGAAGATGTGACTCTAGTAAACATGGCCAACATCCTGGAGTACTTGGCAGAGCTCTTCCACTCAGGCCTGTCCTACTGTTCCATCAAGATACATGCATCAGCTATTTCAGCACAGTATAGCTTGGATCCTCCTGTCTTCTCTCATCCCCTGCTCAGACAATTTCTGAGAGGAATTAAAAATGTGAAACCTCCCAGGAAACCACCAGTGCCAGCATGGGACTTTAACTTTGTGCTAGAGAAATTAACACTTCCTCCCTTCGAACCAGCAGCGACAGCAGAATTACAATACTTATCATGGAAGACTGCTTTTCTACTGGCAATAACCTCAGCTAGAAGGGTCTCTGAACTACAGGCACTAATGGCAGTACAACCCTTCCTGATCTTCCATCAAGATAGAGTGTCTATGAGAACAAATCCTACATTTATGCCTAAGGTGGTATCCAGAGTGTCATTAAACCAAGGCTATTCACCTACCCACATTCTTCTCAAACCCACAGAACAGGGGAGAAAGGCTTTTACATACCTTGGATGTACACAGGCAGTTACGCTACTACCTGGACAGGACTAAGTCCAATAGAAAAACTGACCAGCTACTGGTAGCATATGCCACAGGAAAGGAAGGAAAACCAATTTCAAAACAGACGATCTCCAAATGGATAGGAAATTGCATCAGATTTTGTTACTCCTACCATGGAAAGAAAACTCCAGAAAACATCAGGCCTCACTCCATGAGAGCTACAGCCACTACCACAGCTTTCTTCAGGAGTGGCTACCAAGGACATTATAGAGGCTGCTACTTGGACCTCCGTGCATACATTTGCCAAGCATTACAATTTGCCTTTATACTCTAGATCCCGAGCAGGTTTTGCCACTGCTGTTTTGCAAGGGATCCTAGCTACACCATAATCACTACTCTTCCTCCTCCCCTTGTTTAGCTATGGTATTCTACCCATTTGTAAGGACTGCAGATGCATCCTTGAAGGACATAGTACAGTTTTGTACCTACCATAAATGTAGATGTCCGAGAGGAATGCATCTGCAGTCAGGATTACCCACCCTCCTTCCCCTCTGAGGTACTCCTAGGGTATTTGCCAGCCTTCAGCTAGCTTGGGGGGGATCTATTATTGTGTATTTGTTTGTATATATGTACATACATGCTTATTTTTATGTTTACTTTCTATTATTTGGAATCATTGGCATTTATCCAAATTTAGCCTTCCAGGAGGGCACCTGGCATCTGGGGCAAGAAACACTGAGGAAAATGGCGTCGGCTGATGCCTTTATACCCGAATAACTGCAGCTATGACGTCGGGTGAAGAGCGACACCAGCCGAAGCCGGACCCAGACTTTGGAGTCCGGCTGACCGAAGGGCTGCCTGACGACAGAACAACCCCATTTGTAAGGACTGCAGATGCATTCCTCTCGGATATCTACATTTATGGTAGGTACAAAACTGTACTTTTTGATTCTTTAGAGGCCTCCTAGATTTAGTAGGCACTGGCCTACTAAGAATTGGTCCTTACCAGCCCCTTCCAGGTCTTTTCAAGCCAAACCTAGACACAGCAAAAGCCCCAGGTTTCAGTCCCAGGAGACTCGGAACTAAGCAGTGGGGGGCCTTGACTTCCAAATCTGGGAATAACAGCACACCCCCCTATGGTAAACTGTCTCAATGACTTCCTTTTAAAATTTCCAAGCACTTATCTTCTGACCGTCCCTTTGGGGGAAAGATTGCTCTTCATAACTGGGAACTCATAACCCAGGACAAATGGGTTTTAAATATAGTGGCCCAGGGATACAGATTTCATTTCCACACGTTGCCAATGCCAAATGGGTGGCCTGGACTGCCCCCAAATCAGTGGGCAGAGGCTCAAAAACAAGTACTTTCTCTGTTAAGCATGGGGGGCTATTCAACTGGTACCCGAAGAGGAAAAGGGGCAAGGTTTCTACTCCAGACTTTTCCTGGTACCCAGAAAAGACAGATCATGGCTTCCAATCCTGGAGCTGTCAACTCTAAATACCTTTCTGGCGATTCCAAAATTCAAGATGCTGACTCTTCAATTACTTCCTGTGCTAGGCAAAGATGCCTGGTTGGCAACATTAGATTTCAAAGATGCATACTTGCACATCCCAATCAGGGAATCTTGCAGAAGATACCTATGCTTCCAAGCAGGCTACAAGCATTATCAGTTCTCTGCACTGCCCTTTGGCTCTTCTACTGCGCCCAGGGTATTCACAAAGTGCCTGGCTCCAGTTATTGCATTTTGCAGGCAAAGAAGTATTCAAATATACCCATACCTGGACGATTGTCTAATTCAGGCAGAAAGCCAGGGCATACTTTTGAATCATCCTGCGTTTGTAAAAAGGGTTCTAACTTGTCTGAGGTATACCATAAACGAAAAGAAATCACAACTGGTACCCTGTCAACAAGTTACATACCTGGTAGCAAGCTTGAATACAACTTCCCAGATGGCTTACCTCACGCCAGAAAAGCAAATTCATTTGATAACCTACTTCAAACAAGTTGCCACAAAAACCCTGCTATCTGCAAGACAAATACTGCAACCTTGGGGTTCATGGCCTCCTGCATTCTTCTAATTCCATATGCAAGACTGCATATGAGGAAACTACAGTGGTATCCAAGAAGCCTATGGAGTCAACATTTACACAGCCTAGAAACAATGATTCCTATCATACCTTGCTTACGCTTAGAGTTCTTCGGGTGGGCAGAGGCCTGCCACCAAAACAAAGGACTACCATTCACACTACCCCCTACCGTCCAAACCCTGACAGATGCATCAGACTATATATGGGGGGCTCACCGGGCAGGGAAGTGCATTCAGGGCAAATGGAACCATAGTCAAATGCACCTGCATAGCAATCAAAAAGAAATGTTAGCTGTACAGAATGCCCTGACAGTCTTCAAGGACTACATTCTTCCAGGACAGTTAATGGTAAAGACAGACAACACCACTGTTATGTGGTACATAAACAAGCAGGGTGGTACACATTCCTACCCTCTCTGCAGACTAGCCATGGCATTGTGGTTATTCCACTCCACAAAGGTGGAGCTACAACAACCCTCTTTGCAGACTAGCCGTGGCATTGTGGTTATTCCACTCTACAAAGGTGGAGCCACAACAAACCCCGTGAACTCTCTCCCTATAAGCTTGACTAGCTTGGTCTGCAAGGCTGTGGAGCGCATCATCATGGAACTAATTAACAGAGACATTGGGAACCTCCAAACACTGGTCCCTACCCAGTTTGGCTTTAAGGGCAGATCATGCCTCCTAAACCTGGTGGACTACTTTGAGACAGTTACCAAAGCTATAGACGAGGGAAAGGTGATCCACATAGCCTACCTAGACCTTGCAAAGACCTTCAACACCATTCCCCACTCTGGTATAGACAAGCTCACCAGCCTGAACATAAACCCCTACCACATGAGATGTTGCCATCTGGTTCACGGACAGAACCCACATGGGCAGAGTTGTGGGAGCTAGGCCTGACTCTAAACCGGTTACAAGTGGTGTTCCCCAGGGCTCAGTCCTAGGACCCCTTCTGTTCGGCATATACATCTCAGAGGTAAGGCAAGCACAGGAGGATTACGTTCGCAGACTGCAAACTAGGGGCTATAATTGACTGTCTGGCTGACAGACATCCTCCAAAAGGGTCTCACTGAGACTGATACCTGGTGTCAAAATCATGGCCTCAAGCTAAATGCCAAAAAAGCATAGTAATCCCCTTTGGAAAAAACAAAGTACCTACAAAGTACCACATAGGTGGTAGTCCCCTAAATACAGAAGATGTAATAAGGAATCTGGGGACCCAAGTAGATGGTAATCTCTCCTTTGATAATCCCAGTGCCAAAGTGGTTAGAAAATCCTTCTACGTGGCCCACCTACTCACAAAAGGGTTTGCATCCAGATCAAAAGAGGTCATAGTGCCCCTCTACTCATCACTCATCAGACCCATCAGAGTACAACGTGCCGTTTGGGATGTACCATGCAAGACACCTGCAACAGCTGGAAAGACCACAGAAGTACCTCACCAGGAGGATCACTGGCCTCAAACATATGCCCTATGCAGCTCGACTGAAGAAACTCCAGTTGTACTCTGTTGCATACCGCCTAATCAAAGGTGATCTCTGCCTGACATACAAGGCCGTATCCAACCCAGAATTGATGTATATGCTCCACCTAAAGAAAACTGTATCCCCTCGAGCCGCACGCTCTAGGGATCTAAGCCTCACCACAACAATAAATAGGACGTGCTGGAGGGATAGATTCCTGTCCCAGAGACTTCCCATGCTTTGGAACAAGATCCCAGTCTACATTAGGCAGAGCTCCTCACTAACACTCTTCAAAAGAAACCTTGATGAGTGGATGGGAAGTAAAGTTTACCTCGGGGATCTCTTCAGAGGCTCTGCTGGACAGAGGCACAGGGAACTTATCTAAGGGGGGTGGCGAAAGCCAACACATTCTGGCTAGGCTTATAAATGCTTTCGGGCAGATAGCCTAGTACCAACCTATAGGAACACAGCCTTGAGCTACCAAGTGCACCTACAAGCTCAATTCCTGCCAGGAAAATTAAATACACCGACAGACGGACTAAGCAGAAACCTCATAGACCCACAAGAGTGGAAACTGGAACAAAGGATTTTCAACATGTTGACAAGCGAATGGGGGAGCCCAGACATAGACCTATTTGCCCCAGAACTACCAATTGGACAAATTTTGCACAAGGACTCCCCACAAACTAGCCTGGAAAGTGGATGCTCTGTCCTTCAGCTGGAAAAACCTGTCAGTCTACGCCTTCCCGCCACTGCTCTCCAATGTTCTAAAAGTCAAACAGGACAAACCAAGGATGATTTTGATTGCTCCAGACTGGCCGTGCCAACATTGGTACCCCCTCCTGCGCAGTGTCACAGTTATCTCCATGGCACCTGCCTCAGACCCCCTTCCCTGCTGTCTCAGCAGGAGAACCAGATTCTGCACCCTCAGTTTCCAACATTGAACCTTGCAGCCTGGCTAATTAAACTCACCCTTATCCCTCAGCAAACCTGTGATGGGTGTCATTTTAGAGGCAAGGAGGCCTTGTACTATAAAGTCTTATGCTGAAAAATGGAAAAGATTCTGTGTCTGGAACCAATCTCAAGAGACAAGCACAGCAGCACCCAATTTACCTCAGATTTTGCAATACTTAACCAAGATGCTTCACAAGGGCTTGTCTTTTTCCTCCATTAAAATCCATGCCTCTGCCATTTCAGCTCATAACACAAAACCTCCCCTCCTCTCTCAACCTCTGCTCAAGCAGTACCTCAGAGGGGACTAAAATTTGAGACCACCCAGGAGAGCTTCAACCCCTGCCCGAGACCTTAACTTTGTATTGGAAAAACTCACTCTACCTCCTTTCGAGCCAGCTGCTACTGCAGATTTAAAAATTTCTTTCTTGGAAAACAGCTTTCCTCTTAGCAACCACTTCAGCTAGAAGGATATCTGAATTACAGGCCCTTAAGGCAGTGGAGCTTTTCATCATCTTTCATGCTCAAGGTGGTATCCATTGTGGCTCTTAATGAGTCCATTCATTTGCGAACCTTTTTCCCAATCCACAGAACAAAGGGGAACGGATTCTGCATTCCTTGGATGTGCACAGACAACTTAGATTCTACTTGGACAGGACTAAACCTCTGAAGAAAATCTGAACAACTGCTGGTAGCATGTGCTGCAGGGGCAGAGGGGAAGGCTATTTCAAAGCAGACCATTTCTAAATGGATAAGCCATTGCATTCATTTTTGCTATAAGCACCATGGAAAACACATCTCCCAGGGGATCAGACCTCACTCCACCAGGGCTGCATCTACTTCTGCAGCCCTTCTCAGAGGTGTTCCTACCAGGAACACCCTAGAAGCTGCTATCTAGAGTTCTGTACATACTTTCAACAAGCATTATCATTTGCCAATTTTCTCTAAATCCAGAGCTGGCTTTGCCACTGCTGTCTTGCATGGCCTTATAGCTGGCCCATTGCTATATAAACTCCTCCTCCCAACCATAGCTTTGTGAATCTACCCAAATATAATGACTGCAACAGTGAAACACGAAGAACATAGTATAGTTGTGTACACTTACCATAAATGTAGATGTTGGAGTGTATTCACTGTTGCAGTCCTGGTTACCCTCCCGCCAGTTCCCTAACTTCTGGCTATACCTCTGCTTTCCTTTAGTTGGCTTAAAATCCTTTTTGGTGTATTTGCTTTTCTGTTGGAGGTAGACCTTTGTGTTTTTATGTTTACTTGCTCCCCATTAGGGGGGCACCTGACATCTGGGGCAAGAAAAACTGATGTAATGGCGTCGGCTGCATGTTTTATACCTCTGACGACCTGACGTCATGGAAGAAGGGACAACAACCGACGCAGGACCCAAGACTTTAATCAGGCCGACTGAGGGCAACCTGCAAGCAGATTATCCAAATGTAATGACTGCAACAGTGAATACACTCTAACATCTACATTTATGGTAAGTGTACACAACTGTACTTTACTTAGAAGGTATGCTTGGCTTAAGGAACAGCCCCTGCCATATGTCAAATCTAAATTGTTGGATGCCTCCTTGCACAAATAACTTTTATTTAGCACTAAGGCAGAAGAGGTCTTAAAAGATGGAAGAAAAAGCATAATCTATGCAAACAGTTAAGGATTGCTTCCAGGTACAGCCACCTATGTTCTGCAGGCATTGTCCCTCCAAACACTGGTCCCTTTCCTGCTCCCAGTAAACCGGCCCAGTCTAGGCCCTGTGGAAGCAGACCCCCTTGACAATGGCCCCAGGGAATGCAGAGATATAAGCAGTGAACTACCTCTAGTTCAAAACAAGGGTGTTCTAAGCCACCCCCTTATGGTAAGAACTCAGTGACTCATCTCCTCTACCCAGGCTCAGCAGGCATTGCCCCACCAAGCACTGGTCATTTCCTGCTCCCACTAAACTCGTCCAGCCCAGGACCCGGGGAGCCAGGACCCCCCCCCCCTGGACAGCAGCCACAGGGAATGCAGAGAACTAAGCAGTGGACTACCCCCACTTCAAAATCGGGGAGTTTTAAGCCACCGCCTTATGGTAAGAACTCACAATGACTCACCTCCCCCACCCCCTCGCTCTGCCCACCTTCACTTAACCCTAGGAGGAAAACTCTCCTTTCACTCAAGTACCTGGGCCACTATTACCAAGGACCACCGGGTTCTGCACATTGTCTCTCAGGGATGCAAATTTTCCTTCCACACCCTTCCAACCCCAAAAGGGTTCCCAGATGTGCCACCAAATCATTGGGCAGAGGCACAAAAACAAATCCTTTCCCTGTTCTCTATGAGGGCAGTAGAACATGTTCTGCAGAACAGATAGGCCAGGGTTTCTACGCCAGACTTTTTCTGGTGCCCAGAAAAGAGGGCACCTGGCACGCCATCCCTTGATCTATCCATTATAAACACCTTTCTGGTAATCCCAAAATTCAGAATGCTCACTCGATAGCTGCTGCTACCCATGCTCTCCAAGGACGCCTGGCTAGCCACCCAAGATCTAAAAGAGGCCCAACTCCACATTCCTATCAGGGAATCATGGAGGAAATATCTCCACTTCAGGGCAGGATCTCAACACTTTCAGTTCTCTGCGCTTCCCTTTGGCTTGTGTGCTGCTCCCAGAATCTTAACAAAATGTCTGGCTCCGGCCATTGCCTTTTGCAGACAAATATTCAGATTTACCCATACTTAGATGACTGCCTTATTTAAGCAGACAGCCAGGAAAAGCTGCTCAAGCACCTGGCCTTTGTGAAGACCCTACTAACCTCCCTAGGGTACACAGCCCATGAAACGAAATCCAAACAGGTGCCCACCCAAAGGATAATCTTCCTGGGAGCAAGTCTGGACACAGCTTCCCAGATGGCATACCTTACTCCAGAGAAACACATTTTCCTAACAGACTACTACTCTCATCTAGCCACAAGGCCCCAGGTAACAAGGAAGATCCTGCAAGCCCTGGGGTTCATGGCATCTTGCATACTACTCATTCCATATGCCAGACTGCGTATGAGGAAACTTCAATGTTACTTAGAGCCTTTGGTGCCAACACTGTCAAGACCTAGAAACTTTTCTGCCTATAATTCTTTGCCTCAGGAAAGATTTTCTGTGGTGGGCAACAGCATGCTGCCACAACAAGGGAATGCCTTTCTCCACACCACCGCCGCCCAGACCCTCACCACAGACCCATTAGACTATGCTTTGGGTACACACTTGGATGGCAGGTGCATACAGGGCCAATGGAGCCCACAGCATATCCCTCTGCACATCAGTCAAAAAGAGGTGATGGCTGCGCAGCATGCCTTCATAGCTTTCAAGCCCCTACTCTCTCCAAGGGCTCTCCTGATCAAAACAACCTTTTGCAAGTCTTGAACCCAGGACCCTGCACAGCATAGCCACAGTGAATTACCACTACGCCATATGAGCTGTACTACTTTTGAAAACAGACAGTGCAACTGATGTGGTACATCCACAAGCAGCGAGGGACTCGCTCCTACCCTCTATACAGGCTGGCCATGATCCTTTGGCACACAGCCTCTGCCATGCAACTACACCTGTTAGCACAATTCCTTGCCCCCCAGGTC